>NC_084979.1:3445171-3560171 GCF_963691925.1 Scomber scombrus
AAGATTGGTGGTTCGTATTCCTCCAGTCCACAGTCCTCCAGACCAAATTGCTCCCGTTGCTGTGCCAACGGTGTATGAATGCGAGTGAATGCTTAGCTTCCTCCTGATGAGCAGGTTGGCACCCTGTGTGGTAGTTTCCTGCCATCAGTGTATGAATGTGTGTGAATGAGGTGAATGAGTTGTAGTGTAGAGCGCTTTGAGTGGTCGTAAAGACTAGAAAGGCGCTATATAAGTACAGGCCATTTACCTATGATCAGTGGGACTGCAACTTGTAGTGTAGGGGAGGACAAAACATACTTTTAAGACAAAAGTTGGGCACCAGAGAAAGACAAGAGAATGATGCAAAACCAGCCCTGTCGTTCTTTTACTTTAAAACCTGAAAAAGAAACAAATATAAAATAAAATCATAAGTGAGTGGTTGAGACTGAGTTTGCAACAGTTCTACATTTGGTAGTTTTCTTCTCCTGCTCAGTCTCACTTTCCTCTGATCTCCTCCATGCTGTCTTTGTGTGTGATTACCCCTCCTCCAGCTCCCAGGTGTGCCTTATTAACCTCTAATCCCTCCCCTTCCTCCTACCACACACTTGAACATTCTGCACTGTGTCTAAGATTCTGATGTTGGCACAAGAGAGATCAGTACACTCAAGTAGGATTACCACTCATTATGATGTGTAATGTTATCCAACCTGACAGGATTTTCCACTTCAATTATTCTACTTTTATGGACATTTAGAAGTAAATTGTTTTATTAACAAAGTTACTCTAGATAAAAGTGACATTTCCTTTTATTAGGACAGTGATTTTCCTGGTGTCATTAGAGGTCTGCATGAGCAATGATCAGATGGTCAGATAAAATGTAAAGTATTTTTCATTACATAATGTATTCTACCATAAACAAAACACCCTGGACATTTCACTGAGTTGATGATGGTTTTTATTGATTGTGAAAAGCAGAAAATCTACAAACACAGACAGCTGTGGACCTCCAGCAAACAAAGTCCCACCCCGCTCCGAAAGCAAACATCCGCTCTGCCCTCCCCCGTCGTCTGGGGTTTAAAAGGCAGAGCTTCATAAAAAGGGAAATAAACGTGAGGGACTGGTTGCTGGACGGGGTCCATTCAGCTGCAAAAAAAAAAAGAGACGGACATTCTGGACTCGAGCCCGACTGGAGTCCGGAGAAAGCTGCTCAAGCCTTCCTCTGGACAGCGTGGGCGGGAGTCAGGAGCCGGGACTGATGAACCATTTCATTTCCATATTGTACATTCATCAACATCAAAAACATGAACGTCATCCACATTCACTCAGATTCTGTCTCACCCCCCCCAGTCAAATCATCACACACACACACTCACACACACACTCTCACACACTCACACTCTCTTCATTATTTGCTGAAGTTGGCCAGAATGATTTGGAATGTTTTTTTCTTTACATGTGAAAGTCATTTCTGCATTAAGATAAAATATACAAACTCATCTCATGGATTAGGACAGAGAAAAAAAAGAAAGAAAAAAAAAGGTAAGTTTTGCAGATCTAAAAAAAAAAGAAAGAAAGAAAAAAAAAAAAAAAGATGGGTGTGGGGGGATGTGCTGATTATCCTGAATTAATTTACATTTCATTCCAAAGTGGTGAAGGCCTTTTGCTTTAGATAAATAACTGCATGCTGTCCACTCCCTCCCCCACTGGAAAGAAAAGATGACAGTGATTTTGGTCTGTGTGCTGTCAGCCTTTTGACTGAAAAGGGGGATGAAGTGGACAGCAACACACTCTCACACACACGCACTCTCACACAAACACACAGTGTCAAAGGGGCGCCAGTGTCTATGACAGAGTGGGTCCTGGAGCGGGGCTGCTGGAGCTGTTGTCCTGGTTTGCCGCTTGGCTTCCTCGCGGCGGGACCTCGATGATGCGGGGTTTGTCGATGATGCGGGCGCGGCGGTCGCCTTTCTCGACGATGCCGATGATCCACGCCCCGCCCGCTGCCCCCTGGCCCCCCGACCCCGAGCTCTGGCTCTTCATCTCGGAGCAAAACTTGGCCGCCTGCTCTCTGGGAAGACAGACCAGGAGCCCGCCTGGAGAGAGAGAGAGAGAGGAAGAGAGAGGGAGAGAGAGGGAGAGAGAGGGAGAGAGAAAGAGAGAGAGAGAGGAATGTTATTGTCAACACAGCAGTTATAATGACACTCATCCGCTCATCCTAACACGCTCTTATTGTGGAGGCAGTTTTACCTAACCCATCGTAGCTTCAATTCAAATCTAACCAATCAGCTTCCTTCATTGAAGTTTGTTTACATACTGTGTTCATTCAAAGATACTCAAACAAAGACTAAATGTACTGTGTTTGTACCAGATGTCTCAGCCGATGAGCCCTGAACCAGGTTGAATGCGTTCCCACAGGCTTTACTGATGGCGGTCATCTTGGCTATGATTGGTAGGTTGTGGATGACGAAGGCCACCTCGTTGCGTTGCTGTGCTGCCAGGTTGTTGGCGTGCCCCAGCAACCCGAAACCCGTCACGTCTGTGGCTGCGTGGGCCTGGAACTTGTGCATTAGGCCTGCCGCTGGAGACCAAAAAAGACATCGATGTGAATACTGAAAACTTGTACTAACAGCAGAGTGTCAGTCACAGCTGGAGGTGTGGCCTGTACATACTAATAAAGCCTAATAAAGATCTGCAGCCTAACTATAACCACTCATATGATGAATTGAATGGTGCAGTAGAAATCAGCTCTGATTTATCAAGACAAAAGGTCAACAGGTCAACATCCAAACTAACTTTTTTGATGAATCTTTTTTTAGTCCATTTTCGTTACTAAACAGAGTCCAAATTCTCTGATTCCAGCTTCCCACACTTGACTATCTTCTGGTTTCTTTGGAGTATGATGGTAACTTAATGACCATCATGCTCTGCATCACTGCAGGATGGCAACAACTGGTGGAGGTGTAGCTATACATTTACACAATGAATTTCAATACAAACCATCTGTCTTTCCATCTGATTAGATATAATCAATATAGTATTAATCAACTTATATATAATCATTCACTACAGGAATTAACCAGATAGGTGCATAATCATTATTTCACTATTATATTAAAAATACCCAACAATACAATTTTTTTTTGCAGAGTTTCGTTAGGCCATCATGGCAGGTAACAGTTAACGTTTAGCAGTTTCGTTAGGCCATCATGGCAGGTAACAATTAACTTTTTGCAGCGTGTTGTTAGGATAGCATGGCAGGTAACAATTAACGTTTTGCAGAGTTTCGTTAGGACATCATGGCAGGTAACAATTAACTTTTTGCAGCGTGTTGTTAGGACAGCATGGCAGGTAACAATTAACTTTTTGCAGCGTGTTGTTAGGACAGCATGGCAGGTAACAGTTAACTTTTTGCAGTGTGTCATTAGGACAGCATGGCAGGTAACAGTTAACTTTATGCAGCGTGTTGTTAGGACAGCATGGCAGGTAACAGTTAACTTTTTGCAGTGTGTTGTTAGGACAGCATGGCAGGTAACAGTTAACTTTTTGCAGCGTGTTGTTAGGACAGCATGACAGGTAACAGTTAACTTTTTGCAGTGTGTTGTTAGGACAGCATGGCAGGTAACAGTTAACTTTTTGCAGCATGCTCCAGGCCCATCATGGCAAGTAAGACTTATTTTCTTGGCAGCACACTGAAGCCATGGATGTATTAGAGCTCTGGTAAAACTTCCAACATTCAAGGCAATAGCTGACATCATGTGTGAAAAGTGTCAATAAGCTCCACCTCAGATATAAAAGAATGCAAGTCACAGATTGTCATTCAGTGCCTGGTTTACTTGTGTAATGCACAGTTAGGACACACTCACACTAGGGCCAGTTGTTCCGTACCGTGCTGAAGCACGGATGTCCCCCCTCCCCTGTCCCCCGCTGGACCGCACTCACATTATCCCAACCGTACCGTACTCAGGCACGGTTACCTCCCACACATTGCGCAAAAACATATAGACAGTTTACTCTAATAAAACATGCACAGGTGTGTGTTCGCGTGCTGTGTGCCGGTAAAACACAACACAACCGATCAATTAACACAACGCACTGATTAAAAAGTGCAAGCTTGTTCTTCTGAGTCCTGCCTGTGTAGTATGCAGTACTACATACTTGTGTAAAAAAGATTAGTAAAAGCCGACGTCCTGATTCAACTCTTTACTCCAGTAAAAGTAAGACTTAGTTTAATGATTTACTTTAACTAATTTCGTTTGTTAAAATATGACTTTTATGAGGGTCACAGTCAGATAATAAACTTAGCATTTCATAATTGTGGTAGCAGCGGTGCAGCAGATGTAATGAAGTCCACGCAGCACGCTGGATGCAATCTAATATCTAGCCTATAGCCTTTTCATTATAATGTCGATGGACATAAATTGAGTTATTTTGCCTTAATAATGATCAAATAATACACAAAAAATGGTCGGATTGGGAACGCATACGGTACATACATAATGTATCCGCGTTGCATTTAGTGTTGCTTGTGAAATGACCAGGGCTCAGATAGTGTTGCCTTTTAAAAATCGTCGATTTCCCGGGATTCCCTGGAAAATGGGCTTCTTTTCCCAGGATTTAAAATGTCTTATTTTCGGGAAAAATATGAATCCCCAGTGCGCATGCGTTACCAAGTGTACTGTGCCTAAGCACACTTCTTCCAACCGTACCGTACCAGGGAAGTGTACCGTACTCAAGCACGGTACACTTGCACTCACACTAGCCAAGTAATCCGGATTTTAGGGGGCAAACATGCTTGGGCACGGTACGATTGCCTAGTGTGAGTACGCCCTTAAGCTTATATTTGAATTGACTCGAAATGATCAGTAGTTGCAGAATAATTGACTTTGGGTTAACATGGGAATAGGGGATTTAGAAATAAAGGCAAGGCTACTAGAATTTACAGTAAAGCAGACTGAGTTCATTTACATTGAGTGTGTGGAACAACATAGAAGCAGTTACTGCACAAGTTGAGAGTTAATGATTCTTCTTGATCAGTGATGTCAGCAGAGTGTGTAGAAAGTGCAGTGTACCTGTGCGATTGAGCGTTGCCATGGAGAACATGGCTTCCTGATAGGCCTCTTTAACTTCCTCTTTGGTGACAACGAGTTTGATCTTGTTCCACCTCTCAGGCTGGTGAGACAGAGACGTAACAAACAGGAACAAGGAGAGGGGGATGAAACATAAACAGGTCAATGTATGTATGTAGCACAGCAGTATAAATAACAGTGCTCACCTGATCCAGCCACTGGTGAGCGTTGACAGCCACCTGCGTTCCCAGAGGTTTCGTTAGAACCAAGACGTCGCCTGGGACCGCACCGTCTGGCCTGGAACACACACACACACACACACACACACACACACACACACACACACACACACACACACACACACACACACACACACACACACACACACACACACACACACACACACACACACACACACACACACACACACACACACACACACACACGAATTTGAATGAATTTAAAGATGTGTCCTGAGGCTTATTTGAAGTTTTTAAATGTAACCGTTTGAACTGACTTACATGATAAACTCGTTAGGTTGGCAGACGACTGACGCTACTCCTCCTACGATGATCCAGGGGTTGACCACCGTCTGGCCGCCCGTCACTGAGGTCCCGCCCTCCTCCGCCGCGTCACGAAAGCCTCGAATGATCAGCGGCATCACACGCTCACGGTCCTGTCATATACATATACATACAGATGATACTGAATCATGACAGGATGAAAGAAATCTATATACACACACACGTAAAAAAATCTACACACACACACACACAAACAGTTACCTTGTCGTTCATCTTCTGGCTGACACTCAGCAGCATCAGCATGTTGTCACACTCTGTGATGCCCATGGCGTAAAGATCACTGAGGACGTTAGCACATGCTATCCTTCCCTGAGAGACACACAGAGAAAGAGATATATTATTATCAACATTTAAAAAAGAAGAAAGAAGCCTTTTCCTATATTGTATTTGATAGTTGATATCTTCATATTGTATATTTATTTGTAATTATCTGACAATGTTAGTCATGTTCTGTACTGATTTCTGATCTGTTGTGCTAATAAAGCTTATTTGAATCAGAGAAAGGGACACAGAGATGGCACTGTTTAATTAAAAAAAAAAAAAAAGTTTTTATCTTCTTAAGTCTGACTTTCAGCTTCAAAACAGCTGTTCCCTTCTAAACTTGCACAAAAAAAAACTTAAGTTACATCTTTTAAATCTAACATACAAAAAAAAAAAAAACTCCCAAAAAACCAACACACTCCTATAAGGAGTAGAGATGCAGATACAGACACTGATGCAGAGACATTGATCCAATACTGACTCAAACAGCTGGATCAGGTATCAGTGGGTGACAATTGACCCATCTGACATCAGATATTATTTTAAATAATAGCCATTTAGCCAATGTACATGTATTTATTTTGCTACATTTTGTTTTATAAAGTTACCAAAGCAATGTTTAAGTCAAGCCTGGTGTTGCCTTACACATAAAAGAATGATTCTAGTCTCTTCCACACACAGTGAGGTACAGACTGCTATCAGATCAGCACTCTGTATCAGCTCATACTCAGAGCTCAGGTATCAGTATTGGGACTGATGGACTGAGGTGAATTGGTGAATTTCTAATAAAGAGGTGTATGTTGGGCGCGCAGGTGGTCGAGTGGTTAAGAGCGCATGCCATGTACGCAGAGGACCCCGGTTCGATTCCCGGCTGGCGGACCTTTCTGCATGTCGCACCCCCTCTCTCTCCCGTAATTTCCTGTCTCTCTACTTTCAAATAAAGGCGTCTATGCCAGAGAAAATCTTTAAAAAAAAAGAAGAAAAAAAAGAGGTGTATGTTCCACTATCAGTTTTCAGTTGAACAAAACCACACACACACACACACAACACACACACACACAGGTGCAGTTCACAACAATGTAGAATACACAGAGCTTTCTTTGGTTTTATGGTGAAGTTATTTCCTGCAGTATTTCACACCTTTCAGTGGCGGGAGGGAGTGTTTAGTTTTCAGAGTTGATCATTAACGGTTTTTATAAAAATGTCACAAGACTTTGTCCTGAGCCAGCATATGGTGACAGAACTCACTGAGCACAAACACATCATAAAATACACACTACTTAAAGCACACTTCAAGCTGCAGACTTCTCCTAAGCTGCACTATAAAAAATAAAAAGGTAGCGTGTGGAGTTTTGCTTATATTGAGTGTTTTTCACCATAACACACTGCGTATTCTTGAGGACTAACAAGCATGTTAAGTGGATTTCCTTCCTCATTGCTATGTTCCTCTGCACATCACCACTGACTGTCATGCAGCTGAAGAGCGTGCATCCTCACAAAACCAGGACACACCACATCGCTAAAAATAAAAGCAGCAATATCTGTTAGTGATGACATATATATCTAACACACTCATGAACATAACATTGTGGTTAGTATAAAAGGAAGTACAAATACAAAAAAAAAAGTCTTCTGTTACTAATTAGTGAATTGATAATTAAACTGAACATTATGACAGAGTATGACCGTTTTTACACATTATAAATGACTCATATTAAAAGGCTATATGCACATATATCATCGTGTGTGAATGCCTGTTGTGTAGTTGTGTTGCTGTATTTCTTGGATAGTGTGCTACATGGAAGGAGACACCTGCCAGTAACTCACCATCATATATGGATCCTCCACCAGAGGGTAGAAGAAATCTGTGGTCTGGGCCAGTGAGAGTCCTCCATGTCTCAGAGGAATCACACAGCAGTCCATTCCTATACCTGTGAACACACACACACACCAATATAACTTATACAGTTTTTCCCCAGGGCCATCACAGAGCTGAATCATCATGTAACCTATATGAACTCTATGCAACATGGACATGTGCAATATATAAAACATATCTATAAACTTGAGACAGTGCAATAAATGGTGTAGCAGGATCAGGTGGGGCAATAAGGGTTGTGTAATATTCCATTGCTGTTACTGTTGCTCTAATCATGTGTTTCTGATGCATTTAATTATGTGTGAGTGTGAGTGTGTGTGTGCGATTGTGGGCATTGTTTTTTTTTAGAGGCTGCACAAGCAAATCTCGTTGTGCTGTTTTAGTCAGGGGCGATTCTAGGATCAGACCTTTAGGCTACTATAATGTATAATAATAATGGTTCAGAATAAACAATCACAGATTTCTACAGAGAGGACTGTAAGATCAATGAAACCCTGAGAGAAAGAAGTCTTTGTTCCATCTCTAACAGACAGACTCGCAAAATAATTTACGGTGTATAAAACAATTTTTAGAAAAAAAAATACAATAATCATTTATTTATTTATTGATCAAAGGGTCTAAAATCGCCACTGGTTTTATTGCTTAATGACAATAAAGTTGATTGTGATTCTGATGCAATGTCTGGCAATGCAGTGAAATACAATGACCTGGCAATAATTATGAAATTGAAAGTAAAGTGAAAATACTACTTCGTGGTAGTGTTTAATACATTCAGTAAGCCTACTTTTGCATTACAATGATAGTGGCCACTCAATGTAGAGAGACTGCAATCACTCAGTCCTGTCACACAATTCGATTAGAGAGGATTAAAAAAAAAAAAAAAAAACACATTCAAGTCGTCTAAGGGGATAATGAGGCAGCATGGCAGATGTACAAGTCAGACAAGACAGGTTTAAACTCACAATGACACTGACCAATCACCAAGTGACACTAATGTATGACTTGCTTTACGACATACAATGATTTCCACATGCTGGAAGTCAGGTTGTTGCACATCTACAAGTAGTACGTTAGAGTGTCTCCACTCACAGTTACGGAACCCCGTCATTAGAACACATATTTGACTACTAGCATGAACTTTGAACTCAAATATTTTGCTGAATCATACTCACACAGCGCAATAAACTGACAATTTATTTCAACTTTACGTCTCTTATTTCAACCTCTTAGCTATTGTTTAGGAGTGTATTGTTAGCAAATGAGACAGCCGAGGGGCTAATGAAAATGTTTTTATTCATTTACGTATATATATGTTATATGTATACGCACATACAGCTCTGTCCATCTGTCACATAAACTGCTATAAGAATTAACACTAGCTAGCATGTGTAGCTCCGCCGCTAAAAAAAAAACTCTTCTTACCGAGCCGAGGGCCGGGCAGCTGCTGGCCGAAGTCTGACACTTGGTCTCCGGCCTTGCCTGTCCCGTCGGCCCGGTCCTGCTCCAGTCCCGCCAGGAGTTTGAGCAGAGCCTCCTGCGGGACCTTGCAGCCTCATCCCTTTAGGTCCGAGAAGGCTGTGAGACGGAACCCGCGCTCCAGGCCGTGCTCCTCGGGTTTGAAAGGCTTGTATCCGGGGAACAAACAGCCCTCGGTTCCCACAGCCTCCGCCGGGGGAGGCGGGGAGGTTGAGCCCGACATGCCTGCTCGCCTGGAGTGCACTTGAAACACGCAAGGCTTTCACGTAGGTAAATACAAAGACGCCGGGATGTATGGAGTCGTGCGTCCGGTGAGCGGTTCCCTCAGGCAGAGAGGGACCTGTGTGAAGTGAACGCAGTCAACACGACTTCCTGTCGCATCTTTAAAACTTTCACTATAAAGTCCTACTATGATATACACATTTGAAAGATCCTACACAAAACACTTGAAATCCCCTCCGGACACGTTGTAAGATATATATAAAATACTACTTTGAGTATTGATTCGTGTCTTATATAGATTTTTCACAAAAAGCAGATGAATGATAAAAACAGCCTCCTGGTGTCAAACTCTGTACGTGCATCATTAACAGTGAAGCTCGAACATCCAACTGAAGGAACACGTAGAAAAACACATTTTATAGTGGAAGGAGCCTTTAGATCAAACGATTTGGACATATTGGAAACAGTTCATTCAAGTGCATCGCTGTGAAAATCGTCGTGGCTGTAGGAGCAAATACTTTTATTTTGAAGGAAACATTGAGGATTTCCGGTTCCTCTTGGCTTTCCACGACAGTTGTAAAACGTCACCATCTACTCTCACTGTCAGGTGTTTCATTATATATATATATTTAAAGTGGACTCATCTATCTGTTCTTAAATTAATGGAATATTACTTGAGAAAGAATATTATCATAACTACACTGTAATTACATTAAATATTGCCAGTAAGAAAATAAAAGGGAAATAATTACAATCCCCCCCAAACTGTCATTAATGGTTTCTTCCCAGTAGCACACATGGCTGTTCTACTTCACTCAACATACAAATGTAAAACACAAATACACACACACAGAGCGAGACACATGACATCATGGTTTCTTCTGGGGACATTACATAGACTTACTTTAATTTCCTGGAGACTTGCCCCAACCATCACCACTGACCCAGCATTTACCCGAGTTGCAACACAACTTTTGTCCCCAACTGGACAAGCCATGCCCACTTAAATAATTACACAGTAACTAGTCATCATAAATGGTTTCTTCCCAGTCGCTCACATGGCTGTACATACAGAAAATACACACACTCAATTTTAGAGTTGTTGAATAACTGATTTATTTCATAAATTGCAGACAGTGTGAAACAATATTCTTTGCACTAAATGATCTATAATTACAGACGATATCACACAAACTGTGACTGAACCTCAATGTGCTTACATTCAGATAGATAAATAGCTAGGTGCTACAGGTAAAGATAAGACAGCATAAGGGGCAGCAAAAAGTGTTTTGGGTTAAGGGTCAGGTCAAAGGTGTACACAGGCACAGAACACAGAGAATGGCTACTTTCTTCAATAAGAGTAAATCCATCTCTAATACATAAGAATACATGTTTTGAGGTAATGTAGACTAGCAACATTTATGACCAAAACATATTTGAACATATTTTGTTATTTAAAGCTCACACGTTTATTCACACTCATGTGTCGCCTCCTTTGTGGTAAAGGGACCCCTCTGAATTGTCACGTTTAAAGAAAATGACATTTCATCACCTTTAGCCCAAAGGGTACTGCAGTCAAAGTATACACACATACCCCACAGTGTGTACACTAGTTACCTCCCTCAGCTGCTACTACGCCTGCGAAGTCAAGAGGGACGAGAAATGAGACTGAGGAAAGATATCGTGGGTGTACAAATTATGATGGGCGTGCATCAATGTGCCATCTCAGAGGCAAGGAAGAGGGAGAGGGGAAATAAAAGAAAAACAGGTGCTAGGAGGAAAAAGGATGGAAAAGCTACAGCAAAAACTGAATCCATGGAGCGGTTCTAGAGAAATACCATGCTGATTAAAATTGGTCATTCTTTTCTTTCACTGGTTCATACTGTCATCTGATTGCCTCTTGTCTGGATTCCGTTCGATTTCATTCACATAAGATCCACAGTGTGTATGATTGTGTCAGTTTGTTTGCATGGCAGAGAGAGTAAGGTGCAACTAACAAATGTATTTTTACCCCCTGTCTGTATGTATGTATGTATATGTATATGTAGTATGCAGTATGTATGTATGTATGTATGTTTGTTGTGATGGTCATTATGTCCTTAACTATGCTGGTGTTACTGTATACAGTCCATGACATGTATCTGCAGCGTGTCCATATCTGGAGCCTGGTACTTGCACTTAGGACAACATAAATCTGGCAGCTCTTCAGCTCCAGCTGGAACTTGATCCGGCTGATTGCGGAAGGAGGGAGGAGGCGCCGTGTTGAAAGGGGGGAACACGACTAAAGCAGGGAAAGAAAAACAGTTAGTGTCATGATCTCTACTCAATACTCAGTACTAATAAAGCTGCAGCGGACATTACCTCACAACAAATTGGTAGCAACTTTGAGAGCCATTAAAAGCTCTGATAATCAAAAGGGCTGATAAGGGATAAAATGATTAATCCACTAATACCACAGCCATTTCCCAATAACATGCCATTATGTCATCAAATAAAGCAATAAACCAAAAGATACTGTGGATTACAGTGATTTTAGAACAGCTAAGGGCCGTTTTTAGCCACAATGAGGAGCAGAGTGCCTAAAACCCTTAGCTTATATAAACCACGGCCTCTTGTGGCTTTTTGCTTTTATAAAACACCTGGCAAGATTTCAAAAAATAAACACACAGCATAATTTATTGTTAACAAATAATGATTATTTTGCCAAGCAACATAGTTCTTCAGTGACATTAAGTGGAATGGTTGCCAAGCAACACACAGACGCAGTGGAAAGCATGCTAATCGGGCTAGTAAATCATGCTTAAAGACTGGGGTGATAATTACTATTTATCTGGATGTCACCATTAATTGTGCAATTGTTGAAGGAGTGTTTAATTATATTAGCACTCTTTCTTTGCTGGTACAGGGATGTGTGACTCTAAACAACAGGTCTGAAAACAGCAAGTGGTCCACATAGTCTGTTTAACAGTCCCGCCTTCATTTCTTGACTTTTCCAGCTCTTCAATTTCTCTAGTTAATTTCAGTATGTCTCCTTTTTTTAAAGTTATGTTTATAGTAAAAACGGATTATTTGTTATTTTTATAAAACAAATCACTTTATATAAGAAGCACAATCATTAATTCTGTAATAGACTATTTTAAAATGCCACCTTTATTTGATAAAATAAAATAAAATGTATTCATCTTATTATTTTTTTTATTATCTATTTGAATCCCGTCAGTTCAGTTTAAATACTAATAAATGAATTCAACTGTATTTATTTGACAGTCTACAATCTAGCCACTAGACACAGATGCTGATGGAACTACAATGCTACGTCAAGCTACTGAAAAATAACGTTATGATGTTCTGGACCTTCACTTGAGGAAATGTTCCCTAATTGGACCTCAGTGAATTTTAACTGAATACCCCTGTTACACAGTATCATGGAACAGCTTTGAATGTGGCTCAGCCAATAATAATCATGACTTTATAATTAAAAATATGATGCATTCATATACTTAGGCAACAAAATGTTTATCTTGGTGTTCTGTTGTAAATATCATAAAATATAGTTCCAATAACTGACTGTCCTCATAATTCATGGAAAAACACTTGGTATCACTTCATATCTGTGTGCATTTGTGTGTGTGTGTGTGTGTGGTTGTGTAGTACCTGGTTGAGGGTTAATGTAGGGGGGCCGTGTTGTAATGTCGTCCACGTGTCTCAGCTTCATTTGCTCCATACGTGCACTGAAAAAGAGATGAAGACATGACGCAGGTGCAGCTCTGACTGCAGACATGAGATGGCAGCGTTGACCACATGGTCAAACTGATGACCGCTGCAGTCAAAAGCTAAAGTCACCTCAAAATGCTGATGCAGATAAATCACAGCACACATCCAGATTTTAGAAATCCGAATTTAAACTGTGAATTTAAAAGTTGAAAGTATTCAAGCCACTCCGCTGTAGACTTTCTTCCGACGTGTCGCAACATAAGGAGATCGGCATCCTTCTCTATCCCTTATGTAAATGTTCCTTTTTTAGGGGATAACCTATCTTTGACGTAGATGTGTAGTGTATTATGTGGTAGGACTTACCGTGATGTGGCTTCCTGTTTGAGCCTGTCAATCTCAACCCGGGCCTGATTCAGCTGTTCCTGCACCTCCTCCTTCTTCTGGTTCAGCTTTTCTCTCGCTTCTCGCTCTGCCAGGAAATCTGCCTTGTAGATCTCAGCCTGAGCCAATGAAAAGAAGACGGTGTGAAAGAGAAGGAGATGTTACTTAATTCCCCTACAGCTGTTTCTGTTTCATAATGTACTTGTGTAACTGTAGCTGATAGAGGCTGATTTGAACACAACTGACAAGCGACTCGAGAGGCCGGACTACATTTACTGCCGCCGTGTTAAGAATGTGATGGTTCATTCACTGCAAACAGAGAGGGGGCTCTAGAAAAACACTGTTAAAACTGCAATTGATGAAACAGTTGCCACGGTGATAACTTTCCAGAGATGTAAAATCCTGTATCTCAGGTTATAGGTCAAAGGTCATTAGGTGTAAATAAGTATTGTGTTGTATTTCTCATGATTCAGACAATACTACCAGTGTTATGTAAGTGGAGTATTCCTTTAAGTTCACCTTAGATGTACAAGTGTGTAATTTAATGCTTAAGAAACAATTAAAAGTCTTCAAAAGCTACAGAGACAATCACGATGTAATAACTATTAGCCATTTTAACAGTGCTTAAATAGACTCATTAAGTTTGAATTTGAACTGAATTTGAATTTATTGAGATTTTAAAAAGCAATAACTGCTCTAAATGTTACAAAAACCTGATCCTGTAATTATAACTGCAACGAAAACTTTGAATGTAATATTAAGGGGAATTGTGCAATATTGATGGCAGCGTGTGGAATGTCTTGTGTGTGTGTGTATTATGTTTTTTCACCTTCCTTTTAGTTTTAATACTAATATTTATTTATTTTATTCTTTTACAAGCACCTTCTTTCTTTTTTTTTTAACTTATGACACCATAAGGATTGCTTTCAACTTTGTTGTACATGTAAAACAATCAAGACTATTGTATTCTATAAAAGAGAAAAAACTAAATGAAACAGTGTTTGAAAAGGAAGTAGGAAGAAGTATATACTTATAGATTCCTAATCATTTATATCTATCCACAATTTATTTACAAGCTAAATATTCACCCAGTGTCCAGAAAACAACCCATTAACACAACCCTTCTATCTATTAAAGATATGAACACAATGTTGTTTTTAATAGATTAAACTCTCCTCTAACGCTTACAACTGAACCAAAGACAGTCGGTATTGTGTATGGTGTGTATTTGATCATTCATTTGATAATGTCCCTGTGAAACGAGACACTTTGTGACTGTACCTGTGCAGTGAGGACAGGAACGGTCTCCAGAGAGCCTTTCTGCTGCTCTACTTCCTCCTTTAGTTTGTCAATCAGATCCTGCTTCAGGGCCAGCGCTCTCTCTGCCTCTTCTAGTCGGCTGCACAGATCTCCTCCCTAGAACACACACACACGTTAAATTCAGACGCTAAACAGCTAACCTTAAGAGAATTCATAGTAAATTGTAAATGTGTTTTTACCTCATTCTTCAGTTTAGAGTCGTAGTCTCTAAAGAGACACGTGTAGGCGTGCTGCAGCTGTGTCAGTTTTTTCCTGAGAGAGCAAAAGAGGGAAACATTGTCATACACTGTTTAATGTACTAAAGTAACATCTGTGGTTTTAATGTTAGACTGTGTGCTCTGTACACAGGTGTTTGTTGTTATTTTGGAGTATTTTATTATATTTATTGCATATATTTGTTTTATTAGTACAATTTTGGGGTATTTTTAGTCATTACTCTTTTAGTTTTTCAATTGTGTAGCTGTCTTAACTATGGATGTAGCTGCTGTAACCAAGCAATTTCCTGTAAAGGACCAATTAAGTATCTATCGATCTGTTTTATCATTAAGTATAATATACTGTACTGATCTCCATGTATGGAGCTCTGAACAGAATTTAAAGAGTCCTCTTTTTTTTTCTTTTATTCTTGTGTATATAAGATGCAACAATAAAATACAATCTTCTCAAAATATTTTCTTTTTTTTGTTTTTGTTTATTTGTTTTCCTTTTCACTGAATGTTTAATATTTATAATGTTTTATATTGAATAAATCTCTCATTTATTCTTAATGACAATCTGTGCCCCATTCACATTTTTAGTAATGTTTTAAATGTATGTACACATTTTTTTTAAATCAGATTTTGTATCAATGTGAAAAGTTTCTTTAATGTTCTCTCTCTGTTTTTAAAGTTTTATTGATGTCAAATTCTGCAGCTTTTCAGTCTATTCTACTTAAATAGAGTACAGGAAAGTATATACGTGTGACTATTTGTTATGAATTAAATGGAAGCCCTGTATTTGTAGTCTATATGAATCAATCAAATTATATATCCACTATTTTACATGACCTGATGTTCATATCTTTATTTTTTAACATTTTTCCATATCTGTTATGTGTGTGTGTGTGTGTGTGAACCCACTTCTCCTCTGTGACCACATGTCTCTCTGTCTTCAGGGCTTGCTCCAGGCTCTGGGTCTGCAGCAGCAGCTTGTCCATGGCTACGTTATGCTGCTTCCTCTGCTGCTCCAGTTCCCGTTCCGCCACCTGCAGAGCCTTCACCTTACTGCACAGCCTGCACACAAACACACACAGAACCAGCGCCACCATCAGCACACACACGCGAACGGGCGAGCACGCAGCAGTTTCACGTGTTCGAACTGGAGCTGGTCGACTCACTTTTCCTCCAGTAACTTGCGTTCGTGCTCGCTTTTGTCCAGACAGCTCTGTCTCTCGTTGAGCTCTCCTAACAGAGACGTGGCCTGAGCTTTCAGAGCTTCACAGTCTTTGTCCTTCTGTTTGAGCATGGCTTCGGTTCTGTCCCGCTGAGCCGAACTCTTCTGCAGGTAGTCGAGCTTTTCCTCCAGCTCCCGATACCTGCAAAAACAAAAGATTCATTAAGAACTGAGGATATTAGGTACACTGAAGTTTGAATCCAAATTCTAATATAAGCATTTGTATGTTCTTAATGAATAATTGATTGCTTTTCAATCCAAACCCCATTTTTTTAATTTGCAAGAGCTGCAAATTAACATGAATTAAATTATTTAGTCTAGAAGCAAATTGAATTTTCTCCCCCTGAAAATTCATCTGTTCTATTCACATACAAAGAAGATGAGTGTGTGGTTATGCTTGGTGCAATCATGCATTGTAGTGCTGCAATGAAAAGTCAATTCATTAACTGCTTACCAACTATTAAATGAATCACCAACTATCTATCATTTTAAAGAATTTTTTAAAGAATTTTCTTTCTTTCTTTTTTTTTTCAAATTCTCTGGATGTAGTTCTCTGGAATTTTCTGGATCAATTTCATTCAATTTTTCACCATTTTCAGTCATTTTATGGACCAAACTACTAGTCGATTAATCGTGGCAAAGACTCAACAGAGTAATCGATAATGAAAATAATAATTTGTTGAAGCCCTGATGCCTTGTTTAATACAATTTAGACTACACAATACTAATAAAACTATTTAAATTGAAGTTTAAATCATAATAAATCACATTACTTTCCTCAAATAATTTCTGTTCTATCTGAGTTAGTCCATGTAGTGACTATGCCCTATACTTTAGCCACTATTGGCTGCTAATGGCTCCGATTGTTCGTGTACTCAGTTTTTCCTTTTTACATAAATGATACAATAAAACAAACACCCGGCCTTTACCATCCCCCCCCCGCCTAGCGTTTGGGAGGAGAACCACCACTCAACCAAATCAAATATATGCCTCCTACAGTCAGTATGATATTAAAAGTGAAGATGTTTAAAATTCAATTTATTGACAGACCAATAAATTGCTGTAATGACACATCAGAACAAAATATGACGACGGATCTAAATCAAAATGTCTCTTACTTACAAGTAAACAACAAAAAAACCCCAAACAAACACAAATGAATTAAGCTCAAAATAAGACGGGCTAGTAGTGTCAGTAACATACACACACACTAGTAGAAAGCAGACATGCACACAGTGAGAAAGAGAAGAGCCACACAGAGCTGAGGGCTCACCTGCCCTGTGTGGCCTGAAGCTGCTCTGTGAGTTTAGCCAGGCTAGAGCTGGAGAGGGAAAACAGAAAGAGAGGGAGGAAGAGGAGGAGGAAGATATCTCAAAAGTGAGGGGTTTTATTAGGAGAAGAAAGGCAGAAATAAAATAAAGAATCATTCTAGTGTTCTTATTCCATAGAAGAGAATAGTCTTCAGGTATCTGTTTACTACAGAGCCTGGAAGGAGCCATTACATTTAAAAAAAAAAAAATAAAAAAATTGTGCTCTCAATTTAATGGCATTCCCGTTCATGCCGGTCTCTCATCTATTGTACACCTACACCTACACTATGGGTCACATGGACTTAATAGGGTTTTATTTTGATCTTGGACTAAGATGCTCTACACTCTAAGCACAATGCTGTGTTATCTCTGAGTTCCCTTATAAGGGATAACAGACTGTTCTACTGTAAACACAAACTATTAAATCAATAGCAAGAATCATTCATTCCAGGGCACAAGTTACTTCATCTAAGAGCAAGAATGACTGAATCCAGAGCACAAACCCTTCAATCAAAAGCACAAGTTAAGTTATTTTTCTCCAGTGACACTTCCAGGCTCTGAAATATAGTTAAGATGAATTAAACAGCATTCAGTAGCACAGCTGTTAATAAAACACAGAAAGTCAGTTTAGTGCTGTTAGTTTCAAAGACTGCGTTACAGTAAAAGTTGTGTGTGTGTTGTATTAGAGGGTAAAAGAAGTGGTACCAGTCAGATGAGTGCTGTGCCTCAGAGCGATGTGGAACAACCTCCTCAGTAACAGTGCTCGCCTGTTCAAAATAAAAACATTCACGTTAAGCCGTTGAAGTCCCAGCTGATTCTGGTTCCTGTTCATATGCAGAACAGTGATATGTTTGTACAGAGATGAAAGCAAAACACAAGAACAACATTTTAAATTATGGATTGTCTGATTGAATGTAAACTGAAAGTGAGCACGACTGGCTAACTGGCTTACTGTCAGAATCAATAATGGATGGATTCTAAAAGCTACTCAGTTTATCAGCCAAGTTTTACCAGTGGTCACTCGTGGTATTGCAGTTAAAAAATCCCCGTGGCCAAAAGGAGTATTTTCCCCATAGTTGTGTTCACAATAGCATTACTCCAGTGTGGATGCTAGTCCTGGATGCTACTATATTAGTGTTTTTTCACACGTCATTACTTTATCTGTTATTTACTTCTATTACTCAGCTCAACGTCTGTATATGTTTCCTTATATCTGTGTGCTAACAAGCTAAAGTTACCTGTGCCTGAGCCAGTTTGGCCAGCAGCTGGTCAATGCAGCGTCGCATTCGCTCTCTCTCTTTCTCTCCCTCGTCCCTCTCCCTCTCCAGTTCTTCGTTCTTCCTCCTCAGGTCCCTCATCCCTTCCTCCAGTTTTTCTTTGTGGCTCTTCAGCAGCTGCAGGAAGTCGTTATTAGGGACTTCAGGCTGCGGAGAGAGAGACGGCGGGGGAAGAAAAAAAAAAGCGAGGGATCAATAGATGCGGAGAGAAGGAGAAAGAGAAGGAGGAGAGCGGATAGACAGACACAGAGCAGAAAACAGTGAGAGTGCACAAACTAAAGGAGAGAGAATGGGAGGGTTTAAATTGGTGGTTGCTAACATCTGTGTGTTAATGATGCATTCAAAGTCAGAAGCAGACACCTCCATCCAGTCTGCAGAATTCCTGCTCGGAAGTCCAAAGAAAAAACACGGATGACCTCGAGATTACTGAAGTGAACTGAATGTAAAACACAGTTCCAGTTCCTGTTAAATTGCTTTAAAAATAAAGGCCATTCCGTCTTTTTTTCTTCAGTAGGAAGTCAGGATTTCTGTTCCTCACTGACAGATAAGACGTGGGGGTGAAAGAATTGAACTAGAAGTGGGATGATCACAGAGAAGGGTAAGTGCCAGGAATCTTGATTAGATTGGTGAATATTGGGAGTGGATTGAGCCACCTCACCTGACTATTCTCCCTGCCCATTACCTCCCCCCAGACCTCTGAAAGAGAGGTGGGGGGAGTGGGGAGGTTGCTACTCAAGGAGCTATGCACACTTGCATCACCCTAGACACACACACAGACATACCTGTTAGATGAAAGATAATTAAGTGTGTCACATCGGTAATTAAAGAAAAAACAAACAAACAAACACACACACACACACACACACACACACACACACACACACACACACACACACACACACACACACACACACACACACACACACACACACACACACACACACACACACACACACACACACACACAACATGAGACGCTGGCAGGATTGAAGGCGTTTCCTGGGGCATGGTTCTTACCAGGCTGCGAGGGGGAGTGGTCTGCGTGTGTTGATCTGTGTCTTCCACTCTCTTCTTATCCTGGTGATCCAGAGTCTGACACACACAACAGAAATAAGACTGAGTGTCACGCGAGGTTCAGACACAGCTGCCACATTTCTTCATTATTCATGATTAGATATGTATAGAGAAGTACACTGAATACCCCTTTAACACAGGTGGTTTATATGTAGTGATGGATGCTTTGTGGCTGTTGTTATCATAATAATGTAAGAGAACAACTTCATAATGAATTCAGCTGCATTGAAACCCAGAGAGCAGATGGAGAGTGAAATGTAAGCTCCATGTTCAGGTTGTGTGTTAATGTTCATGTGTGTTTCTTCTAACTGTGCCCATCAACATGTTTATAGTCTTTTTTTTTTAACTATATTTTTATTATATTTGTTTTGATGTATTAAAATGTTGTTCTACTTTATTTGATGTTATTTTATTATTATTATCATTCTATTAGTTTTATCTTCTTATCGATTTTATTCGTCTGTTTCTCTTTTTTAATCTAGTTTTAGTCCAGCTTTTATTCAACTTTATCCCTCTCTCTTTCATCTTATTTTTCTATGAAATATGTTCTTTCTTTTCGTTCCCTCGTCATATTTATTTCTTTTCTTTATGCTGTCACTTGTTCTGTCTCATTATCAGCTTGTCAATCGACTGTGAAGCACTTTGAACTACTTTAACCTGTATATAAATAAAGATTGATTGATTGATTGAACACAGCAGCTGCTGTTGTTGTTGTTTACCTATATTTACGTTTGTTTGGTCGAGCTTGGGAGAATATGCACGAGTCGCCTTCAAATCAATATTTTATACTTAAAGAAATGTCAAAAAATACAAATACAAAACAACTAGATTGTGAGTTTGGCTGTGTAGGAGACCACAGAGAGAAGGCTTTCATGTACTGAGACTCAACTTATTGTGGTTTTAACTGAAGACCAGATTTAGTCACGACAGGAAACTCCTCAGATAACTCCTCTCTTTCACTTTAACCTTTCTTCTCATTACTCATTAACTACTACTAACTACTACTACTAAAAAAAAGAATTAAGCCACATAATGTCAGTAACACATGATCTATATGGTTAAATATAGATACAAAGTCAAATGCTATAAATGATGGCATTTACATGAATTGCAGTACATTTCAGGCTTCAAAGATGCGAGATGATTCAGCTAAATCCACAGCCAACATAAAGATAGTCTTAACCTGACTCAGCCACATCTGGTGGATATAGCTTGTTCATTCATGTCTGCCTTCTCCAAATTTGAAAATATGACTGTCATGTAAACCACATTTGCACACTTTACATATATAGAGAAATAGAGACAGAGCGCAAAAAAAGTCCCGACCACTCCAGAGGGGAAAACCAAGTTGCTCTCTGTTGATTTTTTATTGAGTAAAGGTAAAGAAATGTTTAAAAACTGCTGCGCGGTGGGACGTACTATCAGATGGGTAAAGCCCAGATGTACGTTTTTATAAGTAGACTGATCCTTTAAAAAATACAAAAAGCGGATAATGTTACAATGACCTGAGTTGCAGCTCAAACACCTCCATAAAAATCACACAGAACCCTGGACACGCTGTTTGTCACGTAGAACAAAGTAATTATCTTAGTTATATTCTGGGTTAGTTGTACTCAGTCTCACTGTCAATATACTTCGTTCAGAAGTCTTATTATCATTTGACTGGCTACATGATATAATTCTGTCTTGTGTTGTCTACCAGTATGTCTCTGTGTAATTATAATTGTGTATATTGCTATGCAACCATGCCGCACTATGTGCCCATAACAAATTTCCCTTAGGGGACTAATAAAGTGTATCTTATCTTATCTTAATAAAGAGCCTGATGGGGAAATTACTGCATATGTGTGTGTGTGTGTGTATCATTTCCCCTCCAATTTTTTAAAATGGCACTCTCCATTTCAATCACAGCCTATGGGAAGTGTCATACCAACCTGTTATGTGCTGGGGTTTGCTAGACAGTTATTACTGTAGAAGCACATACAACATAACAGGTTTCAGCACATGCTATAAACTACCTTTTTTCCTCTCTGGTAGATACAGAGTGCTAAAATAATCCTCTGAAATGCTGAAATCTACTGTTCTAAACTAGCTTTCAGTGTTTTAGCCCCTTGGTTGTATATTATGGTGCTGATTGTTTCCCCCATCTGTTTGGTGTGGTTTTAAGAATATGACACATTGTGCTCTGTTGCTATTGCAATTAGAAAGATGTGAAATAATCCATATTATCTCTGTATACATATACCAGTGTAGGGTTATGTATTATAACAGTTGTAACTAATGTGTCTTGACAATGTGTGAATATGAAGAAGCAGATGTATGAATGTATCTAACCTGTGAAGCTTCTATAGGTCCGTTCCTGGCCTGGCGGCTCTGAAGGTCTTCGGTCTGGTTGGAGGTGCAAAAGTGGCTAGAAGAGGAGGTGGAGGACGCCGGTCCGTTCACCAGGCCCTGTAAAGAGTGGTTCTCCTGCGCCAGCCTCTCCACAAGGGCCCTGGCCTCCTGGAAACGACAGCTGAGAAACTCTCTCTCCTCCCTCGTCCTCTTCTGCCAGCCCTCCATCTCCTCGCAGCGCTGGCGCAAGGCGAAGTTGCTGCGCCGCAAGGCCTCTGAAGGACAGAGGGGTGGAGGGGAAAAGGAGGAGTATGTTAAACAGAGTAATATGGAGAGACAGTTTCAACAGCAGCTGGATTTTAAAAGACGTGGGCTGTAGTATTCCATGTGTTAAAACAACAGTCAGGTGACCATATGAACAGTGAAAGAAGTGTTCCTCTCTGTAATCATTCCTCCTGTTCATACTGACTATTAAAAGATCTCCTTCAAATGTGTTTTCAATGGAAGTGATGGAGGAATGTATCCACATTTAAAAGTAGACATGAAGCTTCTATTCAGCTTCATCAGTGTGAGTTAGTCATATCAAGTGATATCTGATACATTTACAGTGTTTTTAGCATCAAATTCCCTCTTAGTGTTTCTCTGTTGAGCTGTGGTGCAAGTATAGTAACAAAAAGACTTTGGTACTAAAAACACTGTAACGTTGAAACATGGAAGATGAAGATTTGACTCATTTGGACGACTGAAGCTTCATATTCGCTTCAGATCAACTTTTAAATACACTTTTCCACAGAAGGAGGACTGTGGATTTAGTCCTCCATCATTTCCATTGTAAGTGCATTATGAAGGGATCTTCTAATGGTCAGTATGAACAGGAGGAATGATTACAGCTAGAAAAACAGCTTTAATGTTCATATAGACACCAGTTTTAAGACAGACTACAAAAATTGTGAACCTGTCCTTTAAAAGTAAACTACTTTTTGAAAGAAGGAATAATACATACCCCTTAAAAAAACAAAAAAAACAGCAAAGCTGAATTAAATGATGAAACACATTATTACTAAATTCAACACACCCAAAGACTTCTCTACTATGGAACTTGGTCTGGTATGAAAAACACTGTCACCAATAGTTTCCACAGTCACTGCTGCTCAGAAACAGGTTCTTTAAAAGCTGGGTAATTGCTTTATATAATTAAGTTATGGTTATACATTGTACCTCTGAGCTGCTGGTTGTCACCCAGCAGCCTGGTCACCACTTCATTGGCGGCCAGCTCTGGTGGGACCCTGAGGGCCCCACCGCTTTCCTCTCCTGACATTTCCCACTGCATGGGGCCATCAGGCTGGGGCTGCACCATCCCTGGGGAAAACACATACACAGTATCATCCACACACATCTTATTTAACCGTTATTAGTGTGTTACATCACTACACAAATAACAACATCGTATTCATCCTCGCACGCGGACACATGGCGCAGGTCTGAGGTGCATGAAGTGCTTTCACTTTCAGTTTAATCCCTCATCAAAATCCTGGCTCATCTTGTGTGTGAGGAAGCCGCCTGGCCTGCTGACAGGCTTGGCCCTGATAACAACTATTAAATGCCAATGCTCATATTTGAGCCACCTGCACACAGGTGTCCGTGAACGGGAGGAAAACATTACGTCATCTCCTAATCCCATGAGGCAAAGAGCGGGATTCAGACACAAAAGCCTGTGTTATACATTCATTAACAACACGCCATAAGTAAAAACGACAAGTCGTCAATTAGAGCCGTTAATGTGATTTAAAAACAAAAGAAGCATGAAACACTAGCTTCAACCATGGTGTCTTCTGAGGATTAAATATGACTTCGGAACACATTTTAGTTGACAACAAATACATTAAAGCTATAAACTTTTCTCACCCGCTCTTCTTTGTCACTTTAGTTGTCCGGAATAACTCGATGTTTATCCTGGCTAATGGCAGACAGCTATTAGCGTCTTAGCTTATGAGCTAACGTTAGCTAGCAGAGCAGCAGTTAGGTAGTTGAAGGAACTTGTTGACTGACATGAACACCGACCCATATCAACTAATTGTATATCTTCCGAGAGACATTTTGCCCTGTTTTTTAAGGTTGTACTACTATATTCAGCGCATTTAAGATGGGTTAAAGGTTATCTGTCAAAGCCGAGCCGACTGTTGTTAGCTCAGGAAATATATGAGGTTATTTTCCCCTGAGGTCAGCCTGTCAGGCAGAACTTCCTCTCACGCTGTCAATTGCGCCCCGTGCGTATGTTATATATCATTTATACAGTGGTGTAAAAAGTGTTTTACTTCAGTAAAAGTATCAATACAGCAATGTACAATAATCCATTACAAGTAAAAGTCCTGTATGAAAAATCCCACTACAGTAAAAGTACATAAATATTAGCAGCAATAACATGTTATTACAGTATTAAAGTAAACATAGTGATTTGATATCTCTTACTGATATATTATTATATATCATTCGTTATAGATCATGTCATCCTTACAAAAATCTGGGTATTCTAACAGCTGATAGACTACACTTGTGTTGTCATGAGTGTTTTTATCTTTTATGTGTGTGTGTATGTTTTCATGTATTTGCATGATCCAATATTTGATTCTTATTATATTATATTATATTAACATTTATTGAAATGAATGTTAGAAGTTTAGAAGGAAAAGTCACTATTTGGTGGAACTGTTAACAACTCATAGACATCTGAAATGTGAGCCAGACTACACACTGCTTTTTTGTAAGACGTCAAAAGACAAAAAGGTTGGAAACCACTGGTTTCATCTTTAACAATGTGTTGTTATACTATAAGCTTGTTATACTGGCCAGCTTGCTCTTCCGGGCCCCCAGCACTAAGCTCTGCAACTATAGAGGATTGATCCTTTTGTTCTGCTGCACCACACCTGTGGAACAGCCTTCCTAACCATCTTAGGGTAACACAGACCCTAGTCTCCTTTCATTTCTGTTCAGGTAGGCTTTTTAAAAACAACATTTTATTGGTTTTCAACAGAAACGAAAGTTACACAGTTTTCCATCATCTCTTTAACACATAGATCAATAATAGTGCCATCTATCCAATCTTAACAGAAACATCTCCCAGCTGATTGTCTCCCATCCTCACCTAGACTGTAAACACAGACACATTCATAATTAGTGTAGCCATTAATAATAAGTTGAAAGTTAAGTTAACACTATAACATAGCAGTATTTAAGTAACAATGGCTTTATCATCTTAATACTTATCATTGTCTTTATGTTTTGTGTTGTGTTTAAAGCTGTACAAATTAAACCTGTTATTATTATTATTATTATTATTATTATTGTTGTTACTATTACAAAATGGTAAGGTTTGAGAACGTACAATGCTGTCAAACCCATGCCCCTCACTCACTGCTCTTCTGTTACTAGCAGTGTGTGGAGGATCAGTCTATTGAGTCCTGCCTGACAGTCTGTACTCAGGGCACAGGAAACAATCATCCTCTCTCCGGAAATCCCCCTCCTCCTCCTCCCGCGGTAGAGGTGACGTCATGATGTCAGCGTCAAAGCTCGCGCTGTGCTGATGTGCGCAAAGTGAAAGAGGCTACATGATGCTACCTGTCCCTGCTGCTGGAGTTGTTTTCATATTAGCTTGGATTTATCCAAGTTATGCACTCTACTTCCACATAGGAGAAACGGAGAAGAAATGTTTCATTGAGGAGATACCAGACGAGACCATGGTTATAGGTAAGCTGCTGTTGGGCCGTCAGCTTCATGGAGCTAGTTAGCAGTGCAGGCTAACGCAGCTACCAGCTGGCTTCAGTGAAGATGCTGCAGGCTGCATCCACTGTGACACACTGTAGGAAAAAACACAAAGAGGCTCACTATTCTGACAAGTTCTAAACCACTATTGAGCTTTTCTGTGCGGGTTAGCCTTTTGTAGCACAGGTTCAGTCAGTGAGAGGTAGAATTCCACCTGAGTTTATGTGTTATATAGCTAGAATAAAAGGTGCACTATATGCAGCAAAGCGCTTTATCTTTCATTGCAAGAAAAAACATTGAACATAATAAGTTGATTGTTTACTGCATTTTACGACATGTGTTTTATTGTTGCTGTGTAGATATTTATATATAAAATTATTTCAAAACAATGTAAAAAAGAAAAAAGGTGCATTTTCCATTTGAAATGAAAGGTAATGTTAATTGCATTTGTACACTATTTATGACAATAATATTATGATGAATAACGTTTTTTCAATAGAGAGCTCACAGTTACACGTCATCACTTATTTGAATCTACCATAGACTGTATATAAGAAAGGAATCTACACATAGTGTTTGTCTATGACACATTACCTGCACACTACACTTCATCCCTCTGGACAAACCTTCAAGTGTGTATAATCTTTAAACTGGTACTGTGTATATATATATTATATTATAGTATTTATGCTGGAACCTTGCCAAAAATCTACTTTTAACACCTTTTAATATTTGACTTGATATTCTGCTTACAAAGTGTATATTCTTGAATATATTTACACTTAATCATCATATCACAAAACTGGGGTGGGCCCATTGAAGAAGACCATAACTGTTTGCCCTGCAGCTTCCCTAACAGGTTTTATTTTGAATTTGCTGCTATTTGATTTAGGATTTTTAAGTTACTGTGAATGCTTTGAATGATTACCGGAGGATCTGACTACAATGTGTGTCTCGTTCTGCCTGTCTGACAGGAAAGTACAGGACTCAGCTGTGGGACAAACAGACCAATTCCTTCCTTCCATCCACCCCCGGCCTGGGGATGCATGTGGAGATCAAGGACCCAGATACAAAGGTAATGTAAAGAGGATATAGTAAACACATCTACATACGTATATATATATGAAGATAATCTAAAGATTTTTCTAATACAACTCTTCCAGATTATTCTATCTCGTCAATATGGGTCAGACGGACGGTTCACCTTCACCTCCCACACTCCTGGAGAACATCAGATCTGTCTGCACTCCAACTCCACCAAGATGGCTCTGTTTGCAGGAGGGAAACTGGTATGAAACATTATATTCCTCCCAAAATGTCTGTTGTATAAAAGAGGTTTAAATAAGCCAGACTTAAGTTACCATGGAAACTTTGATTGACTCAGTTTCAGATAATATTTTTGTTGCTGTTTTCGAAGTCATCTTGCCCTTTTAATGTGGAAATAATAGGACAAAAACATCTAATAATTCAAATGGCTTTATGAAAGTGCTAATCCTTGTTAAAAAACCCTTTTCTTTGCTTTTTTAAAATGAAATACCCCTCTTGACTTTCACATAAGCACACAGATTTCAAACTGTCTTTTTCTCATGGTTGCAGAGGGTTCATCTGGATATTCAGGTCGGAGAACATACCAACAATTACCCTGAAATTGCAGCTAAGGACAAACTCACTGAGCTGCAGCTGCGAGTAAGACAACTTCTAGACCAGGTGGAACAGATCCAGAAGGAGCAAAACTACCAGAGGGTCAGTGAACACACACACACACACACACACACACACACCCACACCAAGTCATTCAGGTGCGGTTGTTCCAGTGAGTTCACCATGTGTCTTTTTACATCTACAGTATCGCGAGGAACGGTTTCGCATGACGAGCGAGAGCACCAACCAACGCGTCCTGTGGTGGTCCATCGCTCAGACGCTCATCCTCATCGTCACCGGCATTTGGCAGATGAAGCACCTCAAAAGCTTCTTCGAGGCCAAGAAGTTGGTGTAAAACGTGAGCGACGAGGAAGACGACGGACACGTGAAAAAGACAGACTTGACTTACCGGAACGGAGAGAGAGAGAGAGAGAGAGAGAGACGGCCAACCCGACAAGTGCAGAAGACTCCAGGAGACATGCGGTCTTTATATCAGCCATAAAAATAGTTAAGAGGAGATTCACAAGAGAAATGGTTATCAATCCTGGGCAATGTGTTTTTTCTTCCTAACATTTTTTTTAAAGCTACAATTTTATTATTTTTTTCCGTTAGCAAAAAAACGCCGTAGCACAACATTCCACTTGCCTTTTCTCGTTTCGTCGGTTGTGTTTTCGTGATAACACTGGACAGCTTTCCATATCTTTCTAGTAAGCGGAAAAAGACAAACGTTACTGAAGCGACGTGGTGTTTTTTTGGGGTCGTAGAGGAATGAATGACCACTACAGTAGATAGTGTAAGAACCTTAAAAGCTGTTACAAGAAATAACGGAGGCGGTACCCGATTTTTACGTTATTTTTTTTGTCGTTGTGTTGCACATAGTTTTATTTCCATTACCGTTATTGCGGATCGGTACATTCTAACCACAGGCTTTCCACAGTGCTGTGTATAATAAGTGGTCACACTTATGCAAATATACTGGCATTGATTTATTAGATATGGAAACGCTTTATTTGAAGCCTCTATTTCACATTTATAAAGCATGTATAAACGCTTATTAATGCTTTATAACACATTGATGTTGTACACAGGTATAAGGACATTTTAACTGATTATCTTCAATGATAATTATTGTAATATTTAATTACATGTTAATTTACCTCAAAAATAGGAGTTTGACAAAAAAAAAAAAAAAAAAATTTGCTCACTAGTCTTATCCTGGAGCTTTCAGCCACAGTAAATATAATACATACAACTATAATAAGTGTCATTCATAAGTAGTTTATATGATTACAAATGTTGTCAATCATTCATCAGGTGTTAGGTAGTTTACAGCCGATTACACCCACATAAACCATATATTAAGTGTTTATACACTGGTTATAAATGTGAATTATGTGGGTTAAAATAAAGCGTTGCCATCCATCCTTCTACCAGACTGTACATAGTTTCTATCTAGAGTCCAGTTTTCTGCACATTGTACCAGAATAGATCTGTAGATACGGTTTGTAATACTCATCTATTAATAACAGGATTCTTTCTGGTAAATAACAGCTGACGGACTGTCCTGTTCATTTTCTAATGCCTTTTACAATTTAAATGATATACAGCTGTTCTGTTGTTGTTTTGTTTCATCACAGCTTATTTATTGAGCAGTCGTGGCTTGTGTTTTATCGCTGAGCTAAAACTGTAATTTGATACGTTATTTTGGGATTTCTATTTATCCATCTCCTTTTTAATACAAATTCTGTTAACTTTACATTAATAATGAGGAAGAATTTAACATCGTCACAAAAAAGAATAAAGTGAGTCCAGCTCTTCAGATGCACTCAGTTCTTTTTAAAAGTTAAATCATCACTCCGAAAATGTTCCCGTTTTTAAACTGTGGTTTTGATGTCACTTCCATGTGCTTAATAAAGAGACTTTGGCCAAATGATGCCTCGGGTTTTAATTTAGTGCCAACTAAAAAAAAAAGAAGAATAATACACAGAAAAATGTCAGAATATTTTCAACAAGTAAAATTTATTGCTTGGCTTTGGCTTCCCTTTAAGAGCCGGATTCCCAAACAAACAAATGCTGAAATGCTTATTTAAAGACAGCAACCACATGTCTAACCACAAGTTTAATTGAGTTTTTTTTTTTTTTTTTTTTCATCACTGTGACAATGAAAGCACTTTTCATGGAGACAGAAAAAACACACTGACCTCGTGACATCTTTGAATAAAACCACTGCGACACCGGCAAATAAGCTGCGGTGTTCGGAACGCGCTCCGAAACAAACCAAAAAAAAAAAAAAAGGAGTTGAAACAAGATCACCACTTTGCATAGGTTAACTTTCCATCTCCGGTAACTCACCGCACCACGGCATTGACACGACGAAGACCGCTACACACACGTACGTACGTACACACACACACATCTTGGATTTGCTTATATCAAGAATAGAGATTTGACTGCACGCCATACAAAAACAATATCAAACGCACAATACTATGTGTCATTATAAAGGGATAAATGATTTATTAAATCAAGTCTTTTGTTTCATCTGTACAACAAAACCGGTACATTGTACTGTGTGGAGTTCCAGATCTCTGGGACACAACCGTACACACTCAAGCATGTTGTTTTTTTTTTTCTTTTCTCTTCTCGGTACTGTCACATGTTGGGTTGGAAAGGTAGAAAATATCACATCAGCACAACAAATTCTCAAACTAATCCTCACTATCTGTTAGCTGTTAGTGTGAAATCACTCTCCGTAGGTCGGTAGTGGCACATTTGTCTTGTATCTCTTGGAGGTTTTTCCATGAGGAGGAAGTCAAAAGCACATTAGGTTAGTTGACACCTGTTTGACGCTACTTTTAAAAAAAGGTAAAACTAGATCTGTACCGAATGCCACTTTTTGAGTGCTTTAAAAAGAGCAAGAAGTGAGCACGAAAAAAGTGAGTAGGATTAGGCAAATTAGACTTTTTTTTTTTTTTTTTAAATGATCTTTACCCCACATGACCCTGTGGAAATCTGCTCCACTGCTCTGATCAGTTTGCATGTGAAGACTTTTTATTTTTTAATTATTATTATTTTTTTTAAATGATTATCTTAAAAGGTATTTTGTAGTGTTAAGACACGGTGAGGTGCGTCATCTTCTTGGCGGCCGCTTCTGACACCTGCTTGGATGTTTTCTCCGGGCTGGGAGCGGGACTGGGATTGGGAGTGTTGGGAGCACTGTTGGGGTACTCCCTGTTGCCGAATATGACGCTGCCCACTCGCACGTTGGTGGAGCCCACCTCGATCTAAAAATACACAGGAGTGTGCGCATGTAGGAAGAGAAAAAAAAGAAAAAGGAATCAGACAGTATATAGAATGATATACTGACTTACATGTCTTTATCCCATTCGCCCTGCAGACAGGGTTTCTAAAAGCTAATAAGGAGTGATACTCACCGCATGTTCAAAATCTGTGGACATGCCCATGCTAAGCTCTACGTCCTCAGGCGGCAGCTTCAAACCATCACACACTTCCTGTCTCCGACTCAGCAGCATCTACAAGCAAGCAGACTTTATTTATACACTTTATAAAACAAGGTAAAAGAAACAGAATTAATTATATAAAGTACAAGTTCAAAAAGCCAAAGGGAAAAAAAGGATTTTAAGATGCTTTTAAAGATGTGCACAAATTCAGCCTCTCTCTCTTTGCAGGAAGCTGTTTCAGAGTTGAGTAGTATGACTTAATCTAGACAGGAAGTGCCTGAGGACCTGAGGCTTCACCCAGCAGTCAGAGGGCACAACAACTCTTTCATATATACAGAGCATGTAACCCTCTCTGTGTCTGGAGTTAAAACTCATTCATCCATGCTTAGTTGAACAAGTTGTTCATTGACTGTTTCCTGTTGTTTAGGCTGAAGTAAGGCTCTGAGTTTAGCAGTGTTCCTTTATTGCCAGTAAGCAAAACAGAGAATTCATATGGAGCTCTGAGGTTGGTGTCAAAAATAATGTAAACAACCGCCGATAACAAGGTAAACATTTTAAAAGTGGGCCAATGAAATTTGACTTAATGTGCAAAACAGTATCTGGCAGATAAAAAGAATTTCAGTTAAGTAAGTAAGGTAAGGTCAGGAAGGAAGGAAGTAAGGAAGGAAGAAAAGAAAGAAGGAAGTAACTAAGTAAGGAAGAAATGAAGTAAGAAAGGAAGGAAGTAAGTAAGAAAGGAAGGAAGGAAGGAAGTAAGGAAGGAAGGGAGTAAGTAAGTAAGAAAGTAAGTAAGTAAGTAAGGAAGGAAGGAAGTTAGGAAAGAAGGAAGTATGGAAGGAAGGAGGTTAGGAGGGAGGGATGGAAGTACGGAAGGAAGGAAGGAAAGAAAGAAAGAAGAAAGTAACTAAGTTAGGAAGAAAGTAAGGAAGGAAGGAATTAAGTAAGTAAGAAAGGAAGGAAGAAAGTAAGTACATAAGGAAGGAAGTTAGGAAAGAAGTAAGTAAGTATGGAAGGAAGGAAGTTAGGAAGGATTGAAGTAACGAAGGAAGGAGGGAAGGAAGTTAGGAGAAAAGTAAGGAAGTAAGTAAGGATAGATGAATGTTAAGTTAGAGAAATTTGAGACATCCACTCCTTTATTACACAAGGCAGTTTGGTTGTTATGATTGACTGTTGATGTAAGATATGAGCTGGTTGCACACAGGCAAACATCACAGATAAACACTCTCCTCTAATAACCGTTCAGTTTTCATAAGAGTCTTCCGTACCTGAAAGTCGGGATTGGGCCCCAGGTTGAGGTCGTAGCCGTAGCGCCCGATGGTCATGAGTCCTTTGAATTGCAGAGCGGAGCACTCAGACACTATGTGTTTCACCGTGTTCACCGTGTCCTCTGGCGGCAGGCCGTGTTTACCTACATTTGCATAGAGCGGAACACGTAAACAACCGACTCTGAACACACCCTTTGTTTGTGTTCAGCTCACACACACAGAAAAAGTAACAAACACTAACTATGTTCTCCGCTGGTGTTGATCTGCACCATGATCTTTAACCTCTGCGTGCTGGCTCCTCTCATGCGCTGCCACGAGCTGTTGACCCTGTCGGCCAGTTTCGCAGAGTCGACCGTCTCCACGAGGAACAGGTTCGGCACGCCTGGGAACGACAAAGATATACGAATTAGTAACGCGCGGCTTCGGGAAGGAGAGAGAGCGGAGGAGCTGAATATCACTCACCCAAGAGTTTGTTGACATTATTCTTCTGTAGATGGCCGATAAAATGCCATTTGATTTCTGGACATGATTCTACAATCTGAATGAAGGGAGAAGGAAAACAAATGTAAGGGTGCTGGGTTGCGTAGAGCAATCAATTCTTCCTTATCGAACATGTAAACCCACCAATGGATCTGAAGATTTGTCCAGAAGCTCATTAACCTGGTTCGGAGACACAAAGACGCGTCGATCAACATTATCTCCGCTTCTTAAATATTTCATTTTCATGTGACACATTGGAGAAGAGGGATGCACCCATCGTTGCGTTCTACTCACGTAATTTTCCCCAAAGTTACGCTGCCCTTGTCTGTAGGCCTCCACGACCATCTCCGGGGGTTTTGTCTTGCTGACGGCGACGAGGCGGGGCGGCACAGCTGGTATTGTCTGAGGGAGGACAAAACAGTCTTATTTTACCATCTGTATCAGTGAACATATCGGTAAAGAAGCTCAGCGGGTGAAGCAGTGTGTTGGCTGAGGTCTTGCAGAACAGTGAGTCAGCCCTGTCAGGATCCTGCAAAAAAAAAACCCCAGTGACAACACTGATAGTGGCAGCTGGTATGTTCAGATGCTGTAGTGCACCATGCTGCCAGCCCTACTAATGACTTAGATTATCAATAACAACCAGCTGAGGGACATTTGAATGGAAGGAGAAGGATGATGTGCACTCCTACGTGCTTTGACCTAGATATCAACCTTGGTGCTATTTTTAATTGGGGGCCACTTCATGAAAATGTCATCTTTGCTGCTGCATATTTTTCAGAGCTATAATAGGAGGAGAGGAGCTCTCAAGTCTAAAGCGTGGTCATGTAACCGGTAAACACACCAGAATGCAAATTACAAGCCAAATTTAGCTTCCAGGCATTCTATACCCATGCAGCACCATGCATGCAGATTCAGCATGGAAGCATGCCTTCATCATCCTGCTCCCACGCCTATTATACTGCTACTCATTCGCCATGCATGGTGTTATGAAAGTGCTGCCACAAGCCAGAATGTCTCCCATCCAAAGGTTGAGGTATCTGGCAGTCTTACATAACATCCATAACGACAACATAACGAGTCGTTCTGCCCGCAACACGACTTTTTGGGACCCCGGGGTTGGAGCGCCGGGAGCGGTGCTGCAGAGAAGAGCTTCCCGGGCTGCTGTTTACCTTGGGCCGCCGTGCCGCCGCCTGGTTCACCCGCTCCACTACAGACTGAAGAGCTTTCCCAACCTCCTCCGACATTGCTACTTTCCACATATCGTCAAACGACTACGACACAGAACGTAAAGAAACGTGACGACAGCCAGCTTTCAAAATAAAAGTCCAACTGAAGAGGAAGTGAGATGTTTGGATAGATCGCCCTCTGCTGTTACGGCTGCAGCAGTGCAGTCTCATACAAGCAGCTATCTTGTATATAATAGTCATGGATGTATTATAAGGTATATAATATTATACATGAGCATAGCCATTCTTATAGAACTGAATGTGCGCCATTTCTGGCCCGGTACGCAGCTCTTATAATACATCAATGTCCCGGAAGAGATGTATTTCTTTTCCTAGGATAGCATAGGCATAACCCGCCCTACTTTTCCTCTGATTGGCTTACCCTGATATTTTTACCCTAACTCTAATCAATCCCACTCCTCATGTCTAAACCTAACCAACTAAGGTAACGAGTACTAGCCAATCAGAGGCGGAGTAGGGCGGGTCATGACTTTGCCATCCTGGAATAAAAAAATTGGCCTCATGGTCTATGCTCATGGTGGAAAATTAAAGCTGCTCATCCTGTAAAATGCCCATAGAAACAACGGTGTTGATTTTTCTCTTCATTGGAAAAATGTATTTTTTAGTTTGTCTAATAACAATAGTAAAAAAAAAAAAAAAAAGAGTATATAATCAATTGAATAATTGTTTGAGCAAAATTCCATATTAAATTTAGCAAGTCCAAACCATTATGTATCATATTTCAGAATGAAACCAAGCAATTTATTAAAAAAAAAAAATACTATGCCTACTAAAAAAAATACAGCTGCAAAACAATTGATTTCTGTTTTATATTTAATATCTTTATTTAAAAATCCTCCTGGCTATATGGTTTATGTTCTTTGCTCTGCATGTATTAATGACTCACTGTATATGTATATGTGTTATCCTTGGATACGTTATAAGAGCTCTTATAATACATCCATGGTGTTATCTGTTTTATTATTAAAATGAAAAGTTGTTAAGAAAAGAAAAAAAAAAGTGAAGCAAACACATGGAACTTAAACCTGCATTCTCTCTAGCAGCCAGTAGGGGGAGGCATAGGGGCGACTCCACTGCATGCAAAGTATGGATGCATTCATGATCCAAAGGAAAGTCTACGAGAAAATGATCGTATTTCTGCTGGTTTTTAGCAAAGCATTAGTAGCTACACCCTCTCTTCCAAATATGGTCACTTCTGGCTCCTAAACTCCAAGATGGTGACAATCAAAATTCCACACTTCTGATTTCGAATCTTTTAAATATGAAACTTCACAAAAAGTCAACAAGTTATCATGTTTTGTTCTGAAAAATCCCTGACCTGGGAGTAACCACAGACAGGCTGGTTGAAGACACACAGCATTAGCCATTCCAGATCATTTAGTGTCTAAAGCGTGCCAGATTAAGATAGTAAAAACTCCATGCTGTTTGAGCATATAAAATGATGATTCATATCACCGATATTCATAAAACATCACAGGGAAGATGCTTCAGAGTGAGATGGGACCAAGATATGTTGTAAGGTATATAAAAATGCTGTCTGAAATAATGTGTCTGATATGGCTTTTCCTCAAAAATAACAAAAAACTGCAAAATCCTTTAAACTACACCTTCTGTCATTGAAAATTCCAGAAACGGTGGAAATGTAAATATTGTTCATTTCAGAAATTTAACTGTGAAGCCCATTCTCACTGTGTGTGTAGTGAAGGCTTCAGGTTTACACATCACACTTGTGCAAATTGAACATTGGACCAAGATTAGCTTCCAAACTAGTTGGAATGTAACAAATCCTGCTCATAGGTCGACCCCTTAAAATCTGATTTTCTATGAGCACAGAGAAACTTTGAGCAGATGGATGTGAAACAGTGTTCTAGTGTCAAACTGCACATGAATCATTCTGCACATTGAAGCTCAAACAACCAAAACATGTTTGCGTGGAGGGGACTTCAAGATCCTAACAAACCCAACGGATCTAATGTTCAACCAAAGTTTTTAAGTTTCTAATCTCTGTTACAAAACCAAAGCCACAGGCTACAGTAGCAGGTTGAGTAGAGCACATTGCTTAGAGTAACCTGTCTATATTTCCAGGAAATAAACTCCATAATGATAATTCACTATACACTGAAGACAAAATACCAAAAAAAAAAAAGATTTATTCACAAGAATACACACAATTCAAAATGCTTCCAAACAAAACATGTCTGTCCATGTAAATTTAGACATCTTACAATTCAAAGACATACAGTTGCTCTGCTTCTGTTACACAAAGAACGTAAAAAAACAAAAACAAAGAAAAAAGAATGTAAAAAGGTGTATCCTCCGCCGCCGCTTCTCTCCTGTCATACTCTCTCCAAGGCCTCCAACATGATAATGCTGTTTCCTCTGATGACCTATGAGAAATAATAGCACACAGTTACTGCATTACATTCAGTCAGTCTGGTGGAATACAACAAACAGGCTATTTTCAACTTATCAAAGCAGAAAAAGCTCAGGTGGAACTAGTTATGGTTGCATTACATTTATGTGTGTGGAAATCAAACAAGAATGTGGTAATGGTACATTTATTATCAACTAATCCCATGAAAAGACCAAAACCAACAATGAAGTGATCTACTAACAAGTATTGTGTGTGTATCCAAAACCTGATGTATCTTATTCCTCTGTGTCATAGAGCTCCATTGTCCAAAAATGATTACACAAACATGTCAGTGAACCATACTGTTGTATTGGCTGACATATTCCTTCATCATCACAAACACACACCAAACATGGATTAATCTGCTAGTGAAAATAGTCCAAAACAAATCCACTGTTTCCTCCTAAAAAAAAGTGAATTTGCTAAAAAAAACTAAAGTGACCTTGCTTTGAGGCAACCTTCACTTTACTAATACTATATTGCTCCACTATAAAATGTATTTTAGGAAGATTGAGATTTAAAAAGCAATGTTTCCTGTTGATAATTCTTCTTTTTGTAAATGTAGTTTGTGCTTTATACTTATATTCCTTTCTTATCTAACATATATTCCAGAGATTTCATAATTACCTATTGTGACAAAGTGGGTGAAATCCATCATTTGTCACCATCAACACCAGCTAACTTATTAATTTGACTATGCTTGTTTGTTTAAACCATTAGTTTACCAGTAATCATATGCAGATACATACTATCCCAGGTGTGTTTGTTTTGTATTATATTTGGTTACAATTTACATTCAGCAAACTTTTGGTCAAAGTAAAACAGACAGACAGATTCATTCTTGTTTAGGCTTATAGAAATGTTGGGAATGATGGGTGGTAAACAGTGTTATCTGATACAAGTAGCAGTGTTGAGTGCCAATTGGTGAGGGGGAGAGAACACCCCTGTAGTAATGGTTCTGCCTAATTGAGTGGAGGGCCTATTTAAGAGGAGAGATATAGGTTTAGAGATCAGAAGAGGAGGGTGTAGCTGTGTGCACTTGTTCATGCATTAGTTGAGTATCTTGACTTAAGCCAGTTCATTCTTTTCATTTTTGGACACATTCTTTTTGTCGTTACGCCGGACTGAATAAATCAGTTTTTACTCATTCAAACGACAGCCTGCCTACCACCTTCCTCGTCACTTGAGCTACACTACATCACACCTATGAATCTGCTTTGTTCTTGTGCTACTCTCTAAATTAAAAAGGTTTTTAAATGAAACTGGAATCCCCATCTCTCTCTCTCTCTCTCTACCCTGCAGTCCTTTCACCTCTTACTGTAATCTCAGTAATGAAGTCATAAAAAACAACTATAAACTGGTTTTAAAGATATATGTCTTCACAGAGCCAAAGACAGAGTGTGGATGTCTTTAAGTATTAAGACGCACCAACACATAACTTGCTTTGTCTTTTTATGGGATTTGTTGACAATTTTTTCTTTTTCCTTTAAGAATGAGGACAAAAGAAAGATACTGACCACCATGCCGATGGTGTTCTGTTGTCCACCTGGACCCATCTCCAGAGTGTCATCCACCACCAGGTTCATGAAGGGGTCGAACCCTCGCAGGATGCCCTGCACGTGTCTGCCTCCATTCAACTTCACTAGAGGACAAAAATGACATCACTGTGATCAATCCTGCACCAATCACTCTGCTCAGTCTAAACGTGTTATGTTAGTATTCATGTAAAATGCCCACAGCTCAGGTTAAAAAAAAAAACAAGCTTCTTTTAACAGATCAAAATTACATGTCACCTATAAGCTGCATTCAGCAGGTCTACTGAGTCCATCAATATCATAAACAAGTCTTTCACCAAAACGCACATTATCCAATCAAAGGCTAACATGACAATAGGTCATTGATGTTATGAGTTGATCAGCTGATATATTATATGAATTATTTAAAGTCATCTTTCAATCAAAAACAGCAGACATTTGTAGGCTCCAGCTACTAAAATCATTCTTACTTAATATACATTACACATAATAGTAAATTCAATATCTGACTTTTGAATGGTTGATTAGATAAAACAAGCACTTTTTAAATGGCACCTTCTGAAAGGTATTTTTTTTTACTATTTTTTACACTCGAGTGTATTCCTGTTAGCACTGTCTGGCATTACTGTGACCCAGTTAACAATAAATAGTATGTTGGATTTAAGCCAATGAGTTCAGGTACAGTTAATGGTGGTAGCTTGACTGGGGGGGAAAAAAGAGGACATAATACTGATATGATCATATTTAACAGGGTAGTATTACTATGAGATTCTATAAGCATAAAACCAGTCTTTACCACACTGAGTATCTTGAGTCACTACCATGTTATCATACATAGTTATGAGTTCACATCAGAGTGAGGATCAACAGGGTAGGTTTTATACGGGGCTATTATTGAAAGCTACATATTCAAGTGATTTTATCAAGCTTTTCTGTGTTATTTGACTTATTATTTGACTACATCGTTTTTCAGATATACTCACATGAAAGCTTCTTGTCCATGAACCTGAAAGAAGAAAATAACATTAGTTACCAAGAGATACGTATTAGTCGGTCAGCCTGGCTAGCTACTGTTAGCTTCTGACTGCTAACCATTGCAAACAATACAGCCGGTTGATATGCGACTACAGCGTTAAGTGGATACAATAAAAAAGTATATTCAAATTAAAGTTGTTATTAAACATGCTACGTTACTTACTTCTTCAGCTCGGGTGGGTGTGCTTTGCTCATTTTGTCTGTGGTTTATAAAAGGTCGACACAGCGGATCGTATGAATATCGTTTCACAAACCCGCGGAAGGACAGCGTGTGCTCAGCGACCGGAAGTTCGACGGCGTCGTGTACGTCGTGATAAATCACTGCGCCCCCATGAGGCTAGGAGGACGTCAGCCGGTACGTTTTTTCTCTTTTTGTTAAAACGCAGCTTATAAGTTTCAAGGAAAAAGTACATAAACGTTTGCTTCGATAAAATATCAACTTGCAATACCTTCTCTTTAGCTAACTTGTACTATATTCTTCCAAAGTGACCTAGAGTTTTAGTACCTGGTTTTTGTTTGTACATTGGTATAATGTATCCTCTGACCTCATTTTTAAAAAACTATATCTGGTGAGTTAATATTTAAGTTATAAGTTATAATAATAATAATAATAATGATAATACTAGCTTTATACAGGAAATGCAGTTCAAAGTGCTTTACGTCAGAAGAAATGGCATACACCAAGTGCTTCACATTAAAAGGACCTAAAAGGAGCATAAAATAATGTTCAAAAAGAACAAAACTAAAAAAGAAATGAATGTAATATAATTTTAAAATAGTAAAAAATAGTACATAGTAAAAGTAGCTAAGAAATAGAATACATAGATCAAATAAAGCAAAATAGAACCTTTTAAAAGACGTGAGGATGACTGTCAGAGGAGCTAGTTAAAGGCTAAATTGAAGAAGTGAGTGTCGGGTACTTTGAGTTGAGAGTAAAAAATCTTCAGAACACACTGCTGATGCTTTCAATGATTTTTATTGACATTGAGCATCACAGAGAACTGTCTGCAGTACAGTCCAGAATTTCCCAGTCAAATTGAAGACCTCAGCTCATGCAGAGAGAAAACCTAAGATGAATGATGTTACGCTGAGGCCATGAAAATCCCCCCCCCTCCTGTGTATGTCGGGGCTTTAATACCCACATTAAGGCAGACTTCAGCTGTTAACATGACCATTTAAGTGCAAAAAGCATGCTCACACTACACTTGTTTACGTTCTGAACCCTTAATAGGAGTGATCATATACATTCTTCCAACGAAGGAAAAACCACTGCATGAGAAGGCTGATGCATAGAGTAGTATCACATGAGCATATAAGGAGAGAAATACACTACATAAGTCTTTAGCTTTCTTTTAAAAATATTCCCAGATATATATAAATATATATAAATAAAGGTAGTGTTTCCATAGTTTTGATGTTAAATGAACAAAGGCTGCATCACTGATTCTCGTTCAGCTGTTTGCTGTGAAGTTTCAATAAACCAGCAGCAGATGATCACAGTGTTATTGAAGGTAACTAGTTAACAAGGGAGTTAACCATGTAGCTTGGTCCTAGCCAATTTAAGGCTTTGCATGTGAGGAAGAGGACTTTAAAGTTAATTCTGAAAGTTACAGGAACCCACAGCATAGCAGTTAATCTGTTGAATAATGTATTTTCTCTTCTCTTTTACAGTACAATTTATTTATTTGCTTGTGTAGTTGTTAATTGTTTTTCTATGATATTTTTGTTGTTGTTCTACCACTACTAGTGTTACACTAGTCACTTGTAGTCATTCTTCAGTACATGTCTGTTGTAGAGTATGTGGACAGTTTTTTTTAACTTTTAAATGTAAGTTGATGGTATACTTAACAGAGCAAGCTAATGTACATAGAGTGATCAAGAACTAAGTATCCAGTTTACCCCGTATAATAAACCTGACTGCAGTCACAAAATAAGACAAACAAAGCATGTCATGAGAACTGTTAAGTTTTAATTATGTTATATAAAGAACCATAAACTAATTTACAAAACACTTTGAAAAAAGTGGAAGCTTCAAAAAACCAATTATTACCTACATTTCACAGTAGCATTTTGAAAACAGTGGCTGAAAAATCACAAAGAAAAACTCACATTGATACTAGTTCATACTAGTTCATTCACCAAAGCGCACTTATCAAGCATCACAGACATACTGAAGGGCTGCCATCAGTCTATCTGCTTGCATAGCTGGAGGGGCGTTCATGCCATCTAAAAAGACAGGCCGTAATAGTCATTTTTTTAAAAAAAAGGCAGTTTATTGGGTATAATGATCAGTGACAGCCATTAAAAACATTGATCACTCTGTAGATGATGGCAGTAACTACCACATGTTGGAACATGAAAAATAATCAATACACGTTAACATCTCACATCACACATCTCCTTTATAATGTCAGTCGGACTTTGGCAAAGCACTTGTAAATACTTTGCGGTAGAGTTGCAATTATTAATGGATTAAATGCCATCTATTCAATTAATCAACAACTATTTTGATAAGTGATTTAACATTTTGCAGTCATTTTGACCTTTTAACAGATGCAGATACCAAAGTCCAACACACAACAGTGACAATCCAGCAAGTGATACATCCAATCTATAACTAATTATTGCCGAATTGTATGAAAAATAACCAAAATACAGCAGGAGACAGACCTGCTTAGAACTCGGCTAAAGCACTTTAAGATGTGTGGTTTAAAAAAAAAAAAAAAATAAAATTACAATGGTTGTGAAGAACAGAGCTAAACTGTTTGAAATATCGGCTAGTCAGTGACAGTCAAATAGAATGAACATGCCAAACTGCCAAAGAAGCATACTGGTGGTTTTTGCACGTCCCCGCCCCCCCCCTCTTTCACTTTTTCCGCTTTTCTGGCTGCCAAAGGTTTCAGTGTTCAGGTGTAAAAATGTACTGGCAGAGTGGATAGACAGGTAATCCCTCACAGTGAACATGCAAAGTTATCTTAATGTTGCAATTAAGTTCAAATAGTTAGTGTTCCTGATTAGTGTACACAACCTTGTTTGATTTTACAGCAATATACCAAATCTAATCTGAAGAGGAGCTTCCCATTAGGACATCAACACACACACGCGCACACACACAATGCAGGTAACCTTTGAAACATATTCATCATCTCTGCAAGAAATAAAAGTTTGAGTTAGTAAATGTCCACTGAGCTGTGGTATGCTTTGAAAAACAGTATGTATATGTGACATGTAGTAAATTCTAGAACATGCAAAAACCCCAGTATTGTTCTGAAACTCGCTATTAACTTGTTAACATCTGATTTGTTGGTATGAATGACATGAAACCAACAGTGTAAGTCTAAATGTAAGTTCTGTGAACGCTCAAGCAATTAACAACAAACCCTTTGAGGAAAACACAAAACAAACAAAAAAGGCAAATCGCTGACGACATTCAAACTGTGATCTCAGGTTTTGCTGGCCTGAGCCGTGTAGCCCTCTGTGATGCTGTCCTCCTCCACTCGGACTCGCAGGTGCTCCTGACAGTGTTCTAGGAAAGAGTCCAGAGCTGAGAAGCCCTGCTGGCAGGGCACGCAGTGGTACAGCCTCTGCCTCTTTGAGCCGGGCCATTTCAGGGTGGTCATGTTGCTCGTGCACACGCCGCACTGCCTCCTCTTCACGGACGACTGGTGGAGCTCCACGTGCTCCCTCAGCTGCGACTGCACGGAGAACACTTCGGCGCAGGAGGGGCACGGGAACTCTCTCTCCACCTCCTCTTCTTCTTCCACTTTAGGCACTTCTCTGCATTTCCCTGGATCGCTGACCTTGTTCTCTACTCGGGGCACTTTCCTGGGCCTCCCTGGACCTGCTCTAATATTCTTGTTATCCTCCAGGCAGCTATTTGCTTTATTTGGTCTATTTTCTAATAAGTTGGAGTCTTTGGCGGTACTTTCAGCACACTGGTTTTTGTTTTTGATTGTGGTGAAACTTGAGGCTGTGTGCTGTCTGTAGTGTGCCCTAAGTGACAAATGATGGAAGAATACCTTGCCACACACTTGGCATGGGTACGTGCCTGTTCTCCTGCGTTTGGTGACGACTGGACGTGACTCTCTCCTAATATGTTTCTCTCTGCTGTGTTTCTCTTTTCTGTGTATGTACAGCTTTGACGTACTTCTGAAAACCATGTCACAAGAGCGACAGCTCAGTTTCTTTTTGGATTTTGGCCTTTCATTTGGATCTTCATTTACTTTACTATTCCCTCCTTTCCTTACTTCTCCACCACTACCTTCATCTTTGGTCTTTAGTTCCTGTGGAGCTCTCCGCTGCTCCTCTACATGGTTAGTCTGCTTGTGGCGCTGCAGTCCAGCTTCTGTACGGAAGGTTCTCAAACAGAACTGACACACATTGCAAGCTCTGCAGCTGGGCCCCGGGGTGTCTGAAGAATCAGAGCGGGCTGAGTCTCCTTCAGAAACTGGCGGAGAATCATCCGGAGGGCTGCCGGCATCGGCTGTATCTGACGGTGATGGTGGTTCACTACAGCCGGCTTGCTGGTGGTGCAGCAGAGCCTGCTTTTGACTGAAGCCTCTCCCACAAGGAGCACATGTGTACGGGCTTCTGTCCATGAGATGAGTTGACTTGTCTTGAGGCCTGACAGGATCCAAAGTGTGAATTGTACACGCAGGGCACGGAGAACCAAGCTGTGGCCCTCTGTGACACAGCTCACAAGCGGAGGAACCGTGATCGCACTTGTGCAGCTGTAAGGACGACCTCAGGGAGAACTCCTGCCCACAGGAAGGACACCGGTGGGGTTTGGGTAACGTGTGTTTCAGTTCCTGGTGGTGCAACAGTTCCGTCACATACGGGAAGACCTTACCACATTCTTGACAAACATATGTGTGCACGTGGGACGGTTGCTGCCTCTGGCTTCTCGTGTGCTGTTTGGTGTCAGCCCTCGCGATGAAGCTGGCGAGCCTGGACAGGGTGTCTGCTGCCGTCCTAGAGCGGCTGAACGACTCCTGGGCCCTGGTGGTGCTCCAGCTGACTCCATCCATCCTCCCTTCCCCAGCTGATTTCCTGCTTCAGTGGAAAGTGTCAAGTCATTAGCTTGGACATGACAGAAACAAAAAAGGCAGTCAGCAGTGTGGCGATAAACAGCTATTCATGCAGAAAGTTGCAGCTGTGTGGTAAGCGACGTGCTGTCATTGGCTAGCTGAGTTATGACACAGAAGAGAAACTGCTCATTAGCTCGTTCCTCTTTTCTGCTAACGACACAAATAATTGGTAAAGTTTCATATTACGGTAACTTCATTAATGTTAAATGATAACAGCGCAGCTAAATTCACACTTAACAAGAATTACGTAGCGTTTTATGACCCGAGCCTGTTAATGCGAGAGAGTCGAGCACAGGCTGGCTTCATGTTTGCGAACATTAGCTCGTCGCTATCATTAGCTGCGCTGCTGCTGTTTAATAACGCAGCTTTCAGACCACGAACATAACTTACCTTCACTCTCACACAGCAGACACACGGCAGCTTTACCGCCAACAGGGTGACTTGAAGCGGTTCGTGGAGAAAACATACGCTTTCGTTCTCACAAACAACACTGGCATGGCTGCAGGAGTGAAAGCGAAGTTTGTGAGGGTTAAGTTGGCTGAGCTTCGGCATCACTTCCGTCAACGTCACGTCACTTACCCCCCCTATAAAATAAAAGCCTTGTAGAACCTGATCATGTATTAACTCCCAATAAAGTAATAAAAAAAACCTCATAACTCAATAACAAAATGTAATAAAGCCCGATAATGTAATAAAGTGCATTTCCCTAAAATATTACAATATTGGGAAATTATTACATTATTAGGTTTTGACAAAATAAGGTTAACCCAATAATGTAATAATCTCCCGTTAATGTAATAATTTATTAATTAATGTTAATGTAATAATTTATTACATTATTGGGAAATGCACTTTATTACATAATCAGGAAGTTATCACATTATCAGGTTTTATTACATTTTTTATTGAGTTATGAGGGTTTTTTTTATTACATTATGGGGAGTTATTACATTATTGGGAAATGATTACATTATCAGGTTCTACAAGTCTCAATTTTAATATGTCCACCATTTGTATGTGTAGGTGTTATCCGGCTATCGTGGTGGTAATACCAGAACAAGATAAACAAACAACCCCCCCCCCCCCCCCCCCCCCCCCCCCCCCCCACACACACACACACACACACACACATGAAGAAAACCAATCGTTTAATATAAACAAAAAAAGTTAATATACAGCAAGTACTGTAATACTTTAATTATTCATCCTCTAAGGCTGAAGCCAGAACTGTCTACTGAAGCATTCTACACAGATTGTATTGGCTCAATGAAAGATTTGGCATGTATTATATGAAACAGCGTGAACACTCTCAGCCAAATACATCATTTCTTGAGCATACATGACCTTTACATTAAAAAAAAACAGCATGGAGTCAACAACACCATCATGGTTAGGCATGAGTGAAAATATTACGACCTGCAATGACACCAGGAGCTGGCGCACCTGAAAGGAAAAAAGCAGAAGTTCTACTTAAGGCTAAAAAGGTATACTGGAACGCTCACACAGACATGAATAATGATTCCCATGAGTAAAATGAGGTCGATGAATGCAGGATTACAAATGGCTTGACAAAAGAAAAAACAATAACGACAAATAAACCAGAGATTAATAAATGTCACAAAAGTATTTCAGACTAATTTAGAGGAAACTGTTTCATTGAAGTGCCGTGGTGACTTCAGTAGTGCTGCACTTAGGTTTACATAATGCAAATAACTGACTCAGATCTTTAGGTCATGAGTGAAGAACATTAAGATTTATTCTAACTAAGAAAATGCATCTTCACTGGAGTTGTTGTACAATGACCAGCATACTGTATGAGATCTGATTTAGAAACTTTGCTACAGCCTAACAAAATATTAGCTTCGACTCCATTTTCAGATTTGAAGCAAATCAAACCAAAAACTTTAAATCCACTTCTAATTGTAGGTTAAATTAAGGTATCAAAAAAACAAATGATTGTCATATCTTTTAAACATATATTATGTTATAATTATCACTGTTACTGAAGGTAGATGAGTAGTAACATATTCACATTCCCGCAGAAAAAAAAAAGGATCTTGTCACAGTACGAGAGCAAAGTAACCTGAAACTGAAACAAACGTATAAAGCAAGCATTAATGATGACAAAGCATGTTGTCCAATGTTACATTACCATGTTACAAAAGACAGGAATACATTACAAACGCTCATAACAGAAGGCATCGTCATAGATTTTGAAGCTGCGATGTGTCCACAGGACTGTCTCAAGTACAGTAGGATGGCGTGACTGAATGTTTTAATGACCAATCAAATGTCCTTCAGTACCAACAAGCATCAACACAAGTCATTATCAAAACAACTCAAAACTCAGAGCTGTTGCTATGAAATGGAATATTTTAACTACTGGTTATGAAAATGCAGTTTTTAAATAGCGTCAAGTATCTAATGAGATACTTTATAGATTATCATAAAGATCATTTATAAGACTGATATTCTTGTTCTGCATAAAGTTTGGTCAAATTAAAACCATCAGTCCAAAAAAAACTAAAAAAAACAAAACAGTAGCTACCGATCTCATTTAGTACCAGTTATGAGAATGTGCAACAATCTCTAACTAACGCTGTATGTACAACTGTCTAAAATAGAATAAAGTGTAGATTCTTCTTAGTCACTTCCAACAAATAAGACCCACATAGGCTGAAATATAAATGTGGAAACCCAAAGCTATCAGCTAATGTCAGCTAGTTCATACTGGAACCAAACTGAAACTAAATCAGTTCTTCTAAACTCTGAAATATAACATAGTACCTACTATCTTCTACTCTTGGGTCTTATATCTAAAAAAAACTACACAAAATATGAACTTGTGTACATATTCTTCCCCCCCCCCCAAAAAAAATCATAATTTTAAGATCAAGTGATCCCTTTCATTAAGAGCTTATACACTTTTTTTCTGAATTGGGAGAGGACTTTTGATTGGTTGATTGTACAGTGCAGATTTGGTAGCCCTAAACTTAAACAAAGATCTTCTCAGAAATAACCTTTCATCTAAAAAGGAGGGGGGACAGTGTCAGACTCAATTGAATGATTAGGCTTCAAGTTTTACATTGTAGTTGCCTGGTTTGCAGCTAATATTTTCTTTCCCTTGTAAAACAACTACTAAGAACAAATCTGTAAAAAATAGAATCTGTAGATACCATCTCTGACTAAAAGGATGATCTCACAAACATTCATCATCCCTTTATATTACAGCGTGTTATTCTGAACGTACATCGAACGTAGAGAGACAATCAAATGTAGCGTGACTAAAAACAAGATGGCATAGCTGAGGCTGTTTATGCTGTAACAGTCCATTAATACACTGCAGTTATATTGACTGCAAAATAGTCCCGTATTCACCGAGCTCTGTGGGTGAATCGTAAACCCATCCACTTCATTTTCACAGGATCGTTTATGTGGGATTGTTAGGATGCTCGGAGGTTATCTCCCGCAGGTCTCTAGAAGGTGCACACATCAGTCTCTTCCATGTGACCCTCAGAGACGACATACTGTGGGTCCAATCCAGTCACAGTCTAGTTTGACCTCGATTTAAAAGTACTGTGTCGGCTGTGATGTTGGATGAATGGATGGAAGCTCCGGGCCTATCTCTTGTAGTGGCTGGGCGCGTCTGCGAACATGTACTTCAGTCTATAAGCTTCAGCCAGCAGGAGGCCCACCTCCTCGTTACCCCAGTGGATTGTGGGAAGGTTCTGCAGTAGCATGAGCAGGCCCTGAAGAGCGACGGAAAATGATTAGGAGAGAATGAGTCTCACAAATATATACAGTATGTGGATTATTTTGTAAAAGCTAGCTCTCAGGCTGTAAGCAATTGAATCTTACATGCATCTGATTACCTAATTGTGTCATTTAATTACTACTGAATACATGTACCTGAAAGTCGATCATGGAGAGGATTTCTTTACGCCACTCGATGAGGAAAGCAGCACAGACATACAGATGGAAGTGGGAGAAACCCTCAGCTTCCGCCTATGGGAAACAAAAGCCAATATTGTAGCGAATTACAGCTCAGCTTTGACCGATAAGTAATAGAGGCATGGTGTTTTAAAGTTTAACAATCATCTTTGTTGTAGTAGCTTTATTGTCATTATATTGAGGGTCAGACAACAACATAATACAATTTAGATAGCACTCCCTGAGGCATAAAACCTTTAAGAACATTTATTTCTTAAGGTATTGATAAGGTCAATAAAGTCCAAACACAGCATACAGCAGCAATGCTTGTTGTAACAGTAGGTCATATGTAAACAAATGAAACTATTTAAGGCAGAAAGGTTATATTATTACATAGGAAGAGTTTTTAGTTGAGAGTAAAATGACATCACTGCACTGAAACAGTAAACTTCACAGGGAATTAAATACATTTAAATTAATATAAATTAAAAAACAGAAAAAAACATGTATATAGGCTATATATTAAACTTAAATAAGAAAAAAAAGATCAAATATACATAAAATGCTGCTTTTATAATTTACAACAACAAAATCTGCTCATATCAGCACATATACGCAGATACTGATGTAGCTGTGGTTGGCTAATATCGCCACATAATATCCTCTGACTGATATATCGCTTAGGCTCTGATAATAAAACTAATAATGATAATAATAACAAATGTTTGCAGTAGTGTTGGTTCTTTAGTAGTTTTTCAAAGAATGAATACTATAATCAAATATTACAGAATAACAAAAACAGCATTAAAGGCATATGCAGTGTGTTAAACAGCACTGTTAGAAATGGATCCAGAAACTCAAGTTGTTTTAATGATAATGATAATACTACAAAATAAAAGCCATCAGGACAGTAAATAATGTATGACATCATGAACACATCAACAAGCTGTTTTAAAGTCACATGATTTGAAGGAAAGAAAGTTGAAGGATCTTGTAGAAGTCAAGGCGGCACCAATAATGTATAAAGAAATTAACAATTTAGACAGAGAGAGAGATTATAATTTAATAGGAAAGTTACATTTAATAAAACATTGTGTATGTACAACTCTGAACAGTATGTGTGTTTACAAATATATAAATCAATTCAACAATATGTAGAAAAGAAGGCAGAGTGATGAGGAAGGGTTGGAATGTCTAAATGATATCTGATTGAAACTGGGTGGATATTTAGTTGGACATAATAGCATTGAAATAGTTGGTTGTGAATTATATATGATAAATATTGAGTTGTTTGAATTATGAAGGGGTTGGACCATATAAGTGCATACTTCTTCCTGCTCTTTTCCGGACATGTTTATTTATTTATGTGGTTTGCAGCATGTGTTTCCTGTTCATTTTGTTATTCTTGTTTTCTTTAAAGTTAAACATAAACATGTTGTACCTGGTATGTGTCCCACAGGCGGATAGTACAACGAAGTGGCAGCTCCCTCATCAGCAGATTGTTCATCCACCGAAAGGCAAACTGCAGATACTCCACCTCATACTTCTTGAAATGATTGTGAATGTCCTCTGAAGACACACACACGCACGCACACACACATAATGAGTTAAAATTGTGGGTTTCCTGTTTATAACATCTTATCACTTTCTGTGCGTAGAGGCTCATAGTACACAGATGAAAGAGGAAAGAGCAGATCACATGTCATTTCAAAGTAAAAGCAACTTAAAAGTCAATGTGACTTTACTTACCATCTATCCTGCTGACCAGTTCCTCCAAAGCTTTCACTTTGTTCTGGATTCCAGGCTGAGCAAAGGTGTAGTTGTCCTGAAAGCATATCAATATCAGCACACTTGCAGTTCTAAAAATGTGATGTGTGTTCACTGAGCTGCGTTTGAGCAAAGAGCAGACCTGTATGCCATCCAGCAGCTTGCTCATACACCAGAAGCTGTCGGCCTCGATGTTTCTCTGGGTTTCCAAAGGCAGAGCCGCCACGTCAAAGTTCTCCACGTGCTCCGCTGGAAGATCAAAACGACACACGATGTAACCAAACCTGCCTGACTCTAACAGTTAACAGTGCTCTCTGTTGACATTGGTTTAAGAACAACACTGCAAAATATAAGCGGCGGTATCATCATCAAGCAAGAACATGTGACAAATAAAAAGCATACTTACTGACAAACTCAGACAGGAAGACGACAAAGAAGGGTGTGACCAGATCGTTGATTCCCTGAACGTAACCGCTGGCTGGGTGACGGATGGCCCAGATAAACAGGATACGCTCAAACACCTGAGATAGAAAGACGATCACACATCAGGCCTCGTGTAAGAACGTTTACATATTCTCTAAAAACTCCTGACTTCTTTGTGTGAGTGTTTTGATTTAGATTTAACAAAGTCGCTTGTCATAAACTGCTCATTTGAGTCTGATTAATTCCACCTGAGCATCACACAGCCTACAGCAGCTGATATTACACTGTCAGCGAGTGCAAATGTAAATATGATCATATTCATACTTATATTTATATATTATTAGGATATGCATCCACAGAAAGTCAATACTAGTGAATACAACTTATATAATAATAATAATAATAATAATAATAATAATAATAATACATAATACAGTTTCCAGTAAATCTGAACACAAATCTGGTGTTTTGAAAAACCACAGAAATAAATAAATAAAAAAGTCATTGATTGAGAAGTTCCTTTTTACAACAAACTTCCTCTTTAGTGTTAATGTGCTGCAGCTTCTTCCTCAGTTACTGCTGAATACAAAGCCACATAACAACACAGTATCATTCACAGAGTCATGCCTTATCTAAAGCAGAACTCACACTGAATTTGTGGTAGGTGTTTTTTTTTTTTTTAAACCAGAGGAGTATGAGATATTTTGGTCAGATAAAGACGATCATGTCGTAAGTAACTCAGCTGTTACTCATAACTAAATGATGACTGGACTCATGACATTCATTTATGTTGATATTCTTGGAAAGATACAGGAAAAAGAAACCTGAACCTTTTCTTCTCCTCTTCTGTCAGAGTGTCACTCATCACTATTTTAAGTTAAAGCAAAGTCATGTGCTGTTTAAAAATGAGCCTGTATCCATTCATGAGGAGAGTTCAGCTGTGTCTTTAAGGCACACAATGAATCTTACAGTACAGTTACCATGGAGCCCGTTTCATAAAACAAAACATGAGAGCTTGAAACTCCAGAAAGGAAAGAGTGAGATTCAATACAATATATCCAACATAATCACACATCTAGAATAGATTGAGAAGCTATGCAATTGTTATAAATGAGTGTTAAGGTTATTATGTTTGCCATTTAAAACATGACATTGCATTTTCCAACTTCGGGAGTCTAGAGTGAAAAGCAGCTGTTTTATCTCTCAAGCTATTCTTCCTGCTGCCAAAACATAGAGGAAAGTGATCTTTTACTGTGTGTGTGTGTGTGTGTGTGTGTGTGTGTGTGTGTGTGTGTGTGTGTGTGTGTGTGTGTGTGTGTGTGTGCGTGCGTGCGTGCGTGCGTGTGTGTGTGTGTGCGATTGTCTGTTTTTGCCTGCATGTGTGAGTATTTGTGATTGTCTGTATCTGAGGGTTAGGGTTATATGTAAAGTGTGACAAACAAAAACACGTATACACTTGAACTGTAATTAAATCACTGTAATTAAATCAAGTGCTTTTGAGTAATTGTGATGTTACCTCTTGTACTGCAGGCTGCTGGAATAAAGGAATCAGAGGGTTGGTCCTTGGAATGTCGATGTGGATCTAACAGGAAGAGATAATAAATGTTTGTGCATGTTTCCTTTAATATCACAACGTGCTGTATTGATTTTTCCCCCCCCTTACAGATGAATAGTAGCAGTCAAGGTTTACCTCTATTCACCTCAAGTGTAAGTGTAGCGTTACCTGTCGATATGTGTCTTTAAAGTGCTCGTCTGTTCTGGAGTGGTAATACTGCTCGATGAAGCCAAAGTATTCATCTCGCTTCCTTTTCAGCACCAGCTCTCTGCGCTCTTTGTTGGCCGGCAGGTAACCCTGTGTTAAACCAATACACGAGCTTTAATGATGATGGACGCTTTGAGAGAAAAAGAAGATCGGGCATTTGGCTGACAGAATGGAGCCCAGATGAAGAGCAGCACATGTGATATTATAAAAGTAGAGATCATGAGACTTACGGAGAGAAGTCTCCATGTGATTGGCCGAACTTCTCTTGGTATGCCTGACCAGCTGTGCTTTCGGAGTTCCTCTGTAACAACACAAAGCAACACGTGATCACACATTATCAACACACAGAGACAGTGTGCAGTAATCTACACTCTGTGGCTCTGTTCTTCTCTTACCTAGGTCAGTGTTGGCACTGGCCAGCAGCTGCTTGAATTTGTCCAGCCGGCTCTTCTCCCGCACCGTCATGGGCGGCGCCCCTGATGCATTCTGGTCTGAGATGCGAGCCACCAGCGGGATGATGGGACGAACTGGGAGAGACTGCTGCTTCTGCAGGGTGAGGCGAACTGGAGGAAGAGACGCACGAGCACAGTGAGAAAATCTCATATTACAGACATGAATAATAAAAGAGCAATAGACATGTCATGGAATAAACAAGTTAAATAAGAAGAAACTACAACATTAGATTCAAAACAAAATCCTAAAAAATCTAATTAAACATGTTCAATGTAACACTCTTTTTAAATGGATGACACTACATCAGTTCTTGGTCTTTAATTGGTAAAAAAAAAAAAAAAAAAGATGAAATAGTATCTGTAGGTGGTAATTTAAAAAGGTATGAGAGATTATGAGGCCCTCAGGCTGGTTCTCTTTCAGCCTTGGGGCCCTGATGTCATAAGCTCAGCGGGTGACTAGTGAATAGCCTGAATACTCAGACACCAGTTGACTTCTGAATAGAGGTGCGGGTGACTGGTTGATTACCCTCACGATTTACCAGTCAGCTGTACAATTTGCATAACAGCTGGACTTGTAAATAGCCAGAAGCTCTGTCCAAGTATCTAAGGCGCAAACAGACTCATGGGTCAATATAATCCAGGACTACTGACAGCTGATGACATTTATATTTTGGCATTCGTGCCAATAACAATCACATAGTTTCATACAGCAGCAGCTAAGTACAAACACAGTCCAGTGAAGCTGCTGGAGATTAAGACCAAACAGCATTATTCATTTAAAGAGTGGAGCTAAGCTTTAATGACTCTTTTTTTCATGAAGACAGATTAACAGACACAATCACTACACTGTCCTATTGTGTTCATGTTAAAAAAGCTGCTGGTAGTTTGACCAGAAGCATTTGTCTATATAGTGTTGAAAAAAAACAACAACCTTTATTTATTCAGGTGACATTTACTGAGCGTGATGTTCTTTTCCAGGAACACCCTGATCACATTCACACATTTACACACAGTCACACCTGGAAGCTGCCCAATACAACCACCTGAGCAGCCTCTCTGGAGCAGGTGGGGTTAAGGGGCCTTGCTCAAGGGCAGCTCAGTGGTGGTAATGAGGGAGGGGCAAGTGCTGCGTCTTCACTTTCCCCACCCAGATTTATCCTGCTGGTCCGGGGAAAATGAACCAGCCACCTCCGGTCACAAGCTTGCTTCTCTTACCTTTAGGCCACCACTGCCCCATCACGTATTTATGAGTGCACATGGAGCTAAACATTTCATTTTTATTCTATATCAGACTACACAGCCTGATCTAATCCCACCTGCTCTAACTGCACTGTGACAAAGTCTGTAATTAGCTCCACTATGAATCAGCTGATAAGCTGCTCAGTGGTTATTAATGCTCAATGAACTGCTGCGGTATATTACACACATTACCTGAGGACGTGTTGAGCTGGGCCTCGCTGTTAGACTTGACAACCTTGCCGTTGACGTGCTTGCACTCGCTGTCCTCCTCTTGCGCGTCCTGCGGGGTCTGACCGTCTGTCTTGGGAGGAGACAGTCTGTGGGACATTTCACCTTCTGTATCATCAGCCTGATTCTGCTGCTGCTGCTGCTGAGTGGACAAAAAGAAACATCAGAATATGTCCCTGGTGTCAACATCATTTCATCACATTAAAAGAGGGTCGTTATTCAAGATAATAAATAGTATAGTGTGTGGCAGCTACCTGGTTCTGCGTAGATGTGGAATGTGGGCCTGATGGCAGGGATGAAGTGGGGGCGGGGATCCCGAGGAAATCCTCGTCCTCCTCGTCGTCGATGTCCCAGGCATCGTTGGTGCTGCGGGCGAACTCGTGGAAGCTTGACGCCTTTTTAGACTTGATGTTGTTGAATTTAGGCTTCGTGTCTTTGGGATACCTGTGGAGGGACGAATGGAGAGATCAGAACAGAAGGAAGAAAGAAAGAAAAGTTGAGAATTTATCTCACTCGGCAACTTCGTGTGATTTTATTGCCAAAAGAAAAATAAACAAAAACAAAACAAACACAAAATAGAGGTGCAAAAAAGGAGCGATGAAACACTTAAAATCTCTCAAAGAGGCTCGACAACATGAATAAACACTGTGTCACATTAACACACATGTTCAAACTCAAAGCATGAAATAATCAGCTGCAAACCAAACTGAAAACGGGAGAATGACGCACAAACAAAAAGCATCGGTACGGACGACACGACGCCATGCAGTCCGGGCTGAGCGGAGCACTTACGTGCGTCGCAGTCGTGGGTCTAGAGGCGGATGCTGCGCTCCGTATACGGGCTGCACGCTGTAGAAGACGACATGTGATATGCTGAAAGACACACGCAGCCTCACAGTGTTTGTCCTGACAGTCAGAGAGACTGACGGCACGGTCTACTCATCAGTTATTATACAGAGGAGAGCTGGCTGACACCTCGCCTGTGCTGCTGCTTCTAAACATACTTTAATTAGCTGAGTAGATGCACTAAGTAACTCAATCTACCAGTGCAAATAATTAATCTCATTATTAATTCATCTGCATTTAGTCAATTGATGTCAGGTAATGGTGAAGTCCAAGGTAACGTCTTCCTGTCCAAAAACCCAAACTACATTCAGTTTACTGTCATATAACATGATTCATCAATGATAACAATATTCTGTTTAAAGACTATTTGAGTTTTACTGTGTATCAGGGTTGGAGAACACTTTTAATGCCTTTTAAGATCTTTCACATCAAAAAGAATCGACTAGAGTCCGACCGATATATCAGTCAGTCGATATTATTGGCCGATATTGACCTATCGCAGATATATATCGATCAGTGAATATGTTGTTGTTTTTTTATTCATAGTTAATTCTAATGATTAAAATCCCAGAGAAGTTTACTGTTTTAGTGCACTGATGTCATTTTATACATTAAGGTTTTATTGTTAAACTATAAAATATCATACCTTCATTATATTACATCTGAGGGATCATTATATTAAAAAAAGTGTGCTTATCTATATATTCTGTACATTTAATACTATCAGCCAATACATTGATATCAAAACATTTTTACTCCCTGATATCGGTATCGGCCCCAAAAATCCAGTATCGCTCATGCCCTAGTATCCACTAAGTATAATTAAGTAGCCTATAAATAACAGGGAGGTTTTTATCTCGAGTCGGCTATATTTGTCATGCAACCAGGCATCGCCTCAAAATGTACCTACAATAAAAAAAAAACAAGACGTATTCTGAAAATCTAACATAAGACTTTTTCAGACTTTTTCAGTATGTGCAGTAACTCTGTGTGTGCTAAACAAAGCCAGGAGACAGCTTGCGTAGCTCCGGCACTCTCTTCCACCCTGTTGTGTGCAGTATGTTCAGCGGATGTGGGGAATCTCTCCTCCTTCCCACTCTGACCCAGAACAGAGACACAGTGCAGAGTTGTACTGTATGATGACACCTGGTCCAGTAACGCTCTGCACTGACAATGAGGGCACGGAGCCAAACAACGCTCCCTTCCTTATCTCCTTTCCTTCACGGACGGCCAAGAGCAGCAGCTGCCTCCGCTGACTTTATAACCACACTCACACTGTTATCTACAAACTGAACACTGGATTCAGTAATGCGTGCTCAACAGTCAAACTCTACTTTAAATGGTGGTCATGCAGCATTATAACTGAAGTGAGGATGGATGTCTGTGCCTGTTTAACTGCACAAATCAGTTATTAGTTACAGTCTAGTAAAACAGGAATTTTCCTATAAACCTGTTTTTACTTTTGAGACAAAGACACATGGAGACTGAACCACACCTGAGACCTCTGACAAGAATTTTGCTTACATATTTGGACCTTTTTCTAGGGCTTCCACTAACGGTTATTTTCTAAATTAATGTGCTGATCATTGTGAACAATGTTTCCCAGAGCCTAAGCTGACATCCTAAATGTCTTCTTTGTTCCTTGGCAACAGTCCACAACCCAAAGATATTCAGTTTACTGTCAATCAATTATCATAATAGATGGCAATTAATTTAATAGTTGGCAACTGATTAATTAACTAATCACTGCATCTCTTGAATTTTCTAAGGATTATTCTTTCCTTTTGTTACAGTAATGGTCAAACTCTACATCTAATCTCACCGCTTATCCCAAAATAAGTGTCAGTGCAGCAGAAATTTCACTCCTGATAATCTGCTCATTTAAAGTAGCTGAGAGGCTTTTGTGTGAATATCACAAAGCAGCAAATATGACTCCTCGTGTGTGATATTCTGTCAAACTGTGTCCACTCCTCTCACACCTGAGGCTCAAAGGAATCGGCCTCATTCGTGTCCTTTGCATGAACAAACTGACAGTGAGCCTGGTGGCTGAGAACAGGGCCTGCTGATTATCTGGCAGTGCCAGAGTCTCTTGTTTACCAGCCTCAGACTTGTTTTATCAGGAGCTGCTCAAGGCCAGGCAACAAGACGAGCTGCTGGCTTTCCTGTTCAAACATATGTTTGGGTTTGGGTTTCCAGCCTTTTTCCTCCCACTACAGTGTGTGTGTGTGAGAGAGAGAGAGGGAGATCACTGTGTGTGTGTGTGTGTGTGTGACACAAAGACAGCAATGCCCTCTTCTTACAGATCCTCCCTTTTCTGCTTTGCCAAACAAGTCTCTCTCTCTCTCTCTCTCTCTCTCTCTCTCTCTCTCTCGCTCTCGCTCTCTCTCTCTCTCTCTCTCTCTCTCTCTCTCTCTCTCTCTCTCTCTCCCCTGGGCAAGACACCCATTCACAGTCCTGATAGTCACAGAAGGACTGGAATAAACACATAAACACACATCATAAATAGGTCATGTGTTATCATTGAAGCCTGGTTTCATTTTCCACTAAGTATCACATGTGTAAAGACAGTGTGAGAATACCTTCAGGCTCTTAATGCCCATTATAATGATGCTTACTGAGCAGGCTCTGCAGGCTGGGACTAGACTAGTTGTAAGGCTTTAATTAAAAGGAAGTAATGGTCTACATGCTTCCTCATTCTTCATGAACTAAATACTATTTCGCTGATTATTTTATAAATATATTCATTAATCATAGAGTTTAGAAAATATCAGAAAAATAGTGAAACCTGCTCATTCTATTTCCCCACAGCCCAGATAGCTTTTTTCTACTCTACAAGCAGTCCACATATATTAAGTTTAGTATCACATGTGACAACTTAAAGAATCAAATCCTCACACCAAAGAAGCTGCGACCTACATTATCAGAGATCAAATTAGTAGTTTACTTTCTGTTGATTGTTGCAGCTCTCGAGACAATCATGTGTTAACCAAATATGAGTCATGGCCCGGTCAAATGTGTCTTGTGGGTCTCGGTCTGCTAAATAAAACTGTCATCATACAAACTACTTAAAAAAAAAAAAGAAAAAAAAAAGAGGATGTTCGTCAGTGAGCACTTATGATTCATCTGATAGGAAAAACCACATAAAACAAAATGAGCTATACTTTGATCTAAGATTACTGCGGGAGATCCTCATCACTGGAATGCAGCCTTTCTTCTTCACTGTCCTCTCTTTTTTTCTTTCTTTCTCTTTCTCTCTCTCTCTCTCTGTCTCTCAGCAGCTAGCCTGTTATGTGACACAGCTCTGTCGGCACACACACAGAGCATAAGACGGGCGGTGCTCGCATTGTGACAGCTGACACCTCCACTACATAGGAGAAGCAGGTCTGTCTCTCACGGCTGGAGGCTAGTATACAGAAACACAATGACGGTACACTGGGCGGAAAAGTCCAAGTGAATTCATTAACATACACTATAGTCACCTTATGGGTTTTCTTGTTGCACGTACAGCGACAGTTTCTGCATTAAAGTCGGCTAAAGAGCTGAGGCTCAAGCTACTGTTCATGTGTGTCATTATGAGTTGATACTAGCTACAATAGGATATCACTATTATGTCCCTGAACGCACCGGAAGTAGTCATTTCGATTATATTTAAGCAGTATTCGTGTAAAACGTGAAAATGAATGCATTGCTAATTGGTTAAGACAAACAGAGCGAGAACACACCTTCCGGGAACCTTTGCGTTTCTCCTCCAGAAATGGACCCTGTTCTCGGTGGCCATACTCGGATAACGCAACCTCCGTCAGGCCGACACGGACACCGGCTCCTCGGACGAATAAACCATGGAGACACCGGCACCGCGTCTCACTGGAGGGGGGGCACAGTTCCGCTAGGCTAGCTCTGTTCTGTTTACCGGTGCGTGGAAAAAAAGAGTCGGGAAATGAAGCTATGCTGCTATCAAACACGATGATGTGTGATACGGAGCGCTGGAAACCGCCATCTTCGAGCTCACCGAACGACGCGAGTGATTGGAGGGAGGGTCGAACAGGTGCAGTGGAAGTGGCCAATAGGAGAGGCTGGCGGTGTGACGTTAGGGATGCGAAATAATAATAATAACACACATACAAAGATAAAGAGGGAAAGATGTTTGACTCCTCATGCTGGTAGGGGCAAGTTTGTTGTTGTTCTTCTCAGGGGATGTGGGGGGGCTTTTGTCTGTTTGTCTCTTTATTTAGAGAAAGTGTCCCTTAAGGCAATGTGAGACACCAAGATAATAACAGATAACAGGTATCATCATAAAATAAAGATAAGATAACAGACATGACTTCACTTCCAACTGGTTGATACATTTAACATGGTAAGTAGGCATAGGGGTCAAAAATAAGAATTATAAAAATAAGAATAAATATATTTTAAAAAATTCAGGTAGACAGTTGAAGCATTAGAATGAGTTGATGTGTTATGTGAAGTGTAATTGTTTGAAGCAGGTGAACTCAGCTGGTGTGTATCAATCTCTGAAAGCATTTGAAAATCGAGCCCGGTAGGCAGCTGAAGTGTCAGTTTGTATATGTGTTGAAAGCAGTTAAAGTGTCAGCTGAACTGTATGAGTGGTGGAAGAAGAACACATCATTTACTTAAGTTAAAGCAGAAATACCACAGTGTAAAAATATTCCATTAAAAAGCATGAAAAATCTAATTATTATAATCTTAGTATTATTAGCCAAATTGAATTCAAGTATTAAAATAGAAGTACAAGTTTGGCAGAATATTGGGCTGTGTGATGGATATTGTAGTTTATATGCAGCAAGTTGAGTCCTGTGCTTCTCAACCTAGGGGTGGGGCCCCTCCAAAGGGTCAGCAGATAAATGTGAGGGGTGGTGAGATGATTAATGGGAGAGGAAAGAAGAAAAAACTAAGTTCTGATACACAAATGTGTTTTCAGTTTTTGGACTTTTTCTCTAATCTTTGATTTTTGCTGAAATATTGGATCATTGGAACATTTATTGAAATGAAACCATGTGAGAAGTTTAGAGGGAAAAATCACTATTTGGTGGAGCTGTTAACAACTCATAGACATCTGAAATGTGAGCCTGACTACACACTGCTTTTTGGTTTCATCTTTAACAATGTGTTATATTTTATAAGCTTGTTATATTATCCATTGTGTCAAATCTTCATCTGAAAAGTAACTAAAGTAGCATCACATGGACATACAGTAAAGTTTAAGTTCTAAAGTATACTTGAATACAGTACTTGAGTTAAATGTGCTTCTACCACTGGTTTTATATGACAGCAATGTATTTAGACAGACAAAATAAGCATAATTATTCTTATTATTATATTTAGTTTTTAAAAAATCACATCATTGTCTATAAAATGACAGAAAATAAGGAAAAATGCCAGTCACAGTTTCCTATAGAGCCAGAGATGGACCACAAAAACCCCCCACAAAAGCAGCACATCCTTATATGGGCATAAGCACACTTTTGGTATGCTTGTCAAGTGACTTTAATAATGTATCAGTTATCATAATAGTTGCATCAATTTTCCGTAGATTGCGTCATTTTAACTGTAGCTGCGATAGCAAAGACTTGTCTAAAGGTCAGTTACACCTCAATCGTCAGTATCTGTTCGACACTTTCGACCTTTTCGTACAGTCGATCCTCACAGAATCACACGGGTCACAGATTTTGATGTAACGTCTGACCAGTGCTGTTGTGTAAATGACCTCTGAACTCCCTGGAGGATGCACGTGAAAAGAACATTTACTCATATAGACGTGAAAGAAAACGAGGAAGCTGTAAAACATTTTTAAGAAAGAAAAGACAGGAAAACAAAGAAGTTTGTCTATTCTCTCTATCTATATATCTATACTATACAAACCCCAAATCAAAAGCCTTCCTGTGTATTTTTAACCATTCTTCCTGATTTAATGCTTAGTAATAGTTCTCTTTTTTCCCCCACACGCTGCACATAGAGCTACTGTCCACATGGGGGCAGGCTTTTTCTGCTGCCGCTCAACACAACTACAGAGTGAAACCAGTCGAACCACCTTCCTATTTACTGTAAATGTTTCAAAAAATGAGTTTACCGCTCATGCTGCTTAGTACACATCAACAACAGATAGCTGATTACACAGAAATAAAAAACAGCTGCTTTGAATCGTGTTGATGATACAGTATATAAGCCATTATATCAGCTTTCAGTTAAAGTTATTGTACATCATAATCCATTTGATCTTAGGACCCCACAACTCACTGGGAGCATCATTTGGAAGTGTCCTATTCAAATAGATGGCAGGCAAATGGAGGTTTTGGGGACATGACTTAATTTCCTTTTTTTACATGCCATGTCTGTATTTGAATTGCAGGTGCTCTCCTGTGTGTGTTTGTTTAGGGAAATCACTGCAGCTACCCCCCCCCCCCCCCCCCCACCTGTGTTCACCTCCACCAGCATCCAACGAACTTTAACCGACACAATCCAGGTGAGAGTGTACTTCATGGGTTACTTGCTACTTGTTCTAATGGGTTTTTTTTTTGATGATCCGTAGTGTTTTCACAGGCCCGGGAACACATGCCATGTTGTGGATCTAATGTCATTATGAGCGGAGAATAGTTCCATTCACACATTTTCTAGGATTATCCATTTGTAATGACCTTTTTTTTTATTCTGGGAGAGAAAGAGAGAGATATATTCAAACCCTGCCTCAAGCAGCAGGTCTTGTGACTTTTTTGTCTTTGGGTTGCTTTTGGTGTGGCCGGCTCACTGAGGGAAAATAGTGGTGTGAAAAGGAGTAGGCTGAGAGGAGATACACTAATATAGTCACAAGGCAGGACAATGGGGAACTGTGTGTGGGACTGCTGGAGTTGCCTGGGGCACAACAGTTTGCTAAACCACACTCTCTATTTACTTTGAACTTATCCTGCCAGACAACCGTGGCTGTTTATTACATATCTTGGATATGGGAGACATTTCTACATCTCTGTGGACGCAATTGTGACGTTTAACTTTCAAACCTTAAAAAGATGATTTTTTTTAATGCCACTGTAGAGAGATGTGTTTTTCCCTCCCAAAAAAATAAATATATAATGTGTTTTACTGTTTTTCTATGGCACATGCTCATTGGAGTTTAAGCCCTTAGCTATATTTGGATTTGTGTGACCCCCTTGTTTTGCTCTCCTCTCTCACCCCCCCCCCCCCCCCCCCCCCCCCCTGAAAGGATCGCATTGTGACTTCTCTTCGTAAATGCTTAAGTGGCAACAAAAACCACTCTGACAACATTCTTGAGGAAAAAAAGAGGAACTTTTTTTTTTTTTCTTTTGTTGTGCTGTCATTGTGTGCGGGTGTTCAGTTCTGTAGTCACTCAGAAACTTTAGGGAACAAACAGGGGAGATAGAGCTTAAAGTGTTTGAGGAAAAAGTTGCACAGAACTTAGTGGGGACGTTTTCAGAGTCGGACTTTAACTTCAAGGTGGGAGTTTATGTAAAAGTTTTTATCAGAAGAGGTACGTTTTTTTTCTTTCTTCATGTGAACTTTATTACTTAATTATTTTTATGATTTTATGATAATATTTTATGTCTTTTTTGCATTTAAAATGTGTTCAACTACAACAAAACCATTTTTTTGTAATGGCAACTTATAGTGAAATGTGATTTAATTTCGTTAAGAAAGTGGCTCTACTGTGCTGATCCATAGAAGAAACCCTAATTTTGTTTAGTTTTCTCCTCAGGCACATGGTGATGTATAGCCGAATTCTTCATCTGAAGGTCAATGGGTCATCGATAGCTGTACTCGCACGCTCCGATCGTGACAAGGCCATGAAGGATCGTAAATTCTCTGAGAAAGGTAAGAAGACGTCTCCGTGAGAGCGCATGAGTGTTTGAGGGATGTGCTTGTGCACTTTACAAAACATGTGATTGTACAAGCTTTATTATTTTCTCCTCTTACATTCTGACCTTTTACATAACACTGTATTTATCTAGAACTACCAAAGTATAGATAAGTCTACATAACGGATTCCTACATGTGTCATGTGGCAGAAGTCTATCATTATGAAGCTGTCATAAATAGACATTAATTACACTGCAGCTGCGGCCATTACCACATTATTCACTAGTGCTAATCAATCAGCTTAATGGTAACAGAAATCTGCATTTAAATCTAGTCATCTGCCAGAATCAAGGAGAAATTCACTATTTTATGTATTCAATGTTTAGAGTTATATAAGAGCTGAGTTTTATACAGTATATGAGCTCGTGAAGTTTTAACATGTACTGGACTCATGTGGTTCTGGATCATTTTGTGAACTGCCGATGATGGAGAAAAAATTGGTCTGACTAGTTGTGACAAATGTACGCTTCATAATGGACAAATAAAAACAAGATCAATTATATATTATTTATTATTATATATTTTTAGTCCTTTATGTGCACCTGAACCATTTCAAAAGCAAACTTTTAATAGATTATTGAACTCAAGTTAAAGGCACACTGTTTTTAGTTTTTTTAGTTTTTATTTACATTCAGTGTTACTCACCAAAATGCATTGATTCTATCCCTGAGGCCCATCAAATGTGTTGAATGCATTTCCTTTCTTATAAGACGTTTATTTTGCCAAACCAAATCTTCTTAAAAATTTGAATCCTACATTGTTTACATACATTACGGTATAGTTTCTTTGCAAACAATCTTCTTTTTCCCTCTTTTTTGTGGCGCATTTTGGCAGGAATGTGTACTGCATAGACCTGTCGCTATAACTACTTTTGATGGACGATGTATTGTCTCAGAAATAATCGCGATAAATGATATCATTGTCATTTGATATAATGATAATATAATAGCGTCATAACACAAGGGGGAGATGGGGTGGGTGGGATTGGAGAGTTGGTGCTACGTACACAGTGAGGAATGGAGGACACTACTTGTTTAACCAATAGGACGTGAATAGCCTCTTAGCTGCTAATGTGAAGTGTAGCAATAGTGAGGTCAAAAAAATGATCAAGGCATCAAACAAGGAGTCAATATATAGACATGATGATAAGATAATTATGTTATTGTACGAGGATGAGGACACACTCATAAATACATTCCTCCGTAGCACTACTGGTGGTCTCATTACTCCACAGGGTACCCTTAAATGGATTCATTTGTAATTTATTTTTTTTTTTAATCAAGATAGGTGGTATTTGATTGTAGACAGGAACACACATTTTTTCACTACTGGTCTTATATATCTTATTATTTGTTTTTGTTTCTGGATGACGAAACACTCATTCAGCACTACTATTGACAGAGATTTGTCTCCGTACTGTACTGCTGCACTGACTCAGCCCAGGTGTTGCTGTAATCTCACACATGGCTGATGACCTTCCGGGTGTCTGGCAGCTGACCCCAGATCAGATTGAGGTTAGCAGCATTTTACACCTCAGTGCCTGCCTATGGCACATTAATCCTTTGATAGCACCCTCTAAAGCAGTGTATAAATCTGTGGAGGGGGGGGGGAGGCCGACCCATGCTCTCCTTCAACAGCAGGGGGGTACTCACTCAGTCCTCGGTATCACTGTAGGTCACAAAAAACCCAGAAGAAAACATTTATTTGTAGTTGATCTTATTCTTTAGTGTTGCCTTTGTAGAAGCTATTATAAGTCATTCATTAATTCTGTATCCAGCAAAGGCATAAACACTGTATATTTAGCTTTGCTGACTGGTGAAGTGGTGATGCTGACTAGGTGTGTATTTTGGGTGAAAATTGCACAATATGGATTCTACTTAGATACAATTTTCAGCATCTCTCCAATACTATGACGTTTCCATAGATTTAAAATGTGCATTATTTATTAAGTTACATCCTATGCAGAGGATAGAAGTTGTTGGACAGAAGAAATCATAGTATTCCCATGAAGAAATGTAATGGAAAATCGTGTATGAAAGGATAAAACCAAGAGTTTTACATAGAAATTTTTTTATCCATGCTGTCAATTTGCATGAATCTACATATAATTTTATATTTTTTGTGTATATGTGTCTTAGTCAGAGAGAGAAGAAGAAGGAGGAGAAGAAGAGAGGATGTGCACTTATCATAAAACAACCCTTAGACAAAGTGTGACAGTGTTTACTGCTGCTGTGCTTTTACCTAATATCAATCTTTACCTCTGTGTCGTTGTCACCGCACCCAATTATGGATTCACAAACAACACACACACACACACACACACACACACACACACACACACACACACACACACACACACACACACACACACACACACACAAGGGAAACTGCACCCCTATACTTATTCCAACTGACATAGTCGGTTTAGCTTTGAAAGAGATTGTGTGTTTGTATGTGCATCTGTGAGTGTGTTTTTGCATGTGCCTTTGTGTGTGTTAGCGTGTGTGTAGTGTGTAGAGTTATGTGCGTGAATGGAGTGAATGCTATTTGACCATGTGCATTGTGTTTTATGAGATGAGCAGGCTTTAATGACTCTGTCACCAGTAAATGGGCTCTGATTTGTAGCACAGCTGTCGCTCCACACTCACTGATCAACTCAGGCCTTCTGGACACACACACACACACACACACACACACAAACAGACACATGTGTTTGCATAGCTATCCTTGTTAGGACATTGCATTGACTTCCATTCACTGTGGACAACCTAACCCAAACCCTTAATCTAACCTTAATCATAACCAATACATGCATAACCCTAACCTTAACCTGACTTCATTCCACACCTTACAACTAACCTTAACCTGACTTCATTCCACACCTTACAACTAACCTTAACCAGGACCTCAGAAATTATGTTTTGCCTCAGTAGGACTGGGCTTTGGTCCCCATTAGGACTACTTTTCCCTACAAGGTTGGTGTTTATACCAGAAAAGGTCCCTAAGAGGTTATGAAAACACACACACACACACACACACACACACACACACACACACACACACACACACACACACACACACACACACACACACACACACACACACACACACACACAGAGAGATTTAGAAAATAATCAGTGCATACCCAACACCTAAACTTTCACATTAAACCATACATGCTCACAGGTGCAATTCATGTAAATCGGGAGTTTGGCATAAACAGTCTCATTAACGTGTGCTGTCGATACAGAAAGTAATTGCAATCTGAAGTCTAATCAGAGAGAATTACAGCTGTTCAGATGCAGGCAGCAGTCAAACATTAGATCTCATATCCAATCAATGCACCTATTCCTAGGAGATACCATTGATCCATACAGCGGTATTGGTAGTATGGCTTCGGTCCCATTCCTCTTGATACTGTGCAGATGGAGTTATGTTATTCATTAACACACTGTGCAGATGTAGCAAGGGAGGGTTCTGGTTGGGTTAGCAGGGCGGTGCAGTCAGGGAGTTGCTTTTCAAACCAGAAAACGAAGGTCGTACCTCCGTATTGTCAAGCATACGGAAGTGCTGAAGTGTCCTTTTAGCAATACACAGAATCGCTCTCAACTCCAAGTCATCTGTTCTGTAACTGAACCTGCGCTGTTCATATTGAGAGGGACAAATGGAAAAACAATTTCACCACAGGGATCAATAACACATCATAACAGTGAAGCAGTGTAAGCTTGGTAATTGTATTGTTGTGCAGGTGAAGGATCTGGTGTAGGTGTAGTTTCTCACGCAAGACAAGGAGTGAAGCTTATATGGAACTTAAAAAAAAAAAAAAAAAAAGTGTTTATTATCTGCTGGAAGATTAAAAGATTAAACTTGAGCTTATTCTGAAACATGGTAGAAGATTTAAGATAATAGAGCTAGCTAATTAACTATGTGTTGACTTTAAATGACTCTTGGAAAATACACTATTGAATTCTGTGTTAGCTTTTCAATTTCTAATTGTCCTGTTATTTTATTTTTCCTCATCTTCCAGATTCAATTTATTTAGCTTACTTGACTCATGACCTTTAAGTGTTCTCTGCTATAATTATTTCCGTTTTAAAGGCTTAATACATCAAAAAAAAGAAGTAGCAGATGCCAAGACTATACGAAATCCCTCCCTATTTACTATATAGTGCTCTACATTTACCCTCAGCCATTTTATTTGAGTGTCCGAATGCTGAATGTGTAAATATATCCAGATGTGAAAACTACTGTCGGGCGACTCTACAGCTGATGGTGGCAACACAAAATGATAACAATCAATGAGCATCTGAAATCAGTACTGAGTGAACTATGAAGTGTTAATTATATAGATAGAGTAGTGAAGAGTGAATATGGGAGTGATTTCAGACACAGAGTTAGTCTCTGTCGGTCAAACTCGGTAATTGTGGCAAACTTTGCAAAGCACCCCCCAAACCCACAGAAGACATCATAAAACTGATTTCATAAATAGTATAGAACTCCTTCTGATGATTTAAATTAATTAAACTTAATGTTTATAATTAATGGTGTGCCGCTAATAAACAAAATAATGATTATTTTATATGTGTAGGAGTAAGTTTAGACCTCCAGTTTTCTTCCTCTTAAAGGCCGTTGTTATAACTTCTCGCCACCAGATGTCACTGTTTCAAAGTATTTTGAGAGTCTCAGGTCTGGAGCCTCTTCACTAGACTGCATCAATCTATAGACATTCAAACGGTTGCATTGATCTATCCATCTGTCTTGTTTACTTTGACTCAGACCTTACCGACAGTGTAACAGGTGTGCCCTTTTGATTTCGGGAGGGGGGGGGGGGGTGAAATGTCAGCACGATCTCATGTCCGTGTGCGTGTATAGTGCGTTTCGTGTGAACTCACGGCAGGCCTGTGCATGATCAAGTTTGAAATGATTTTCCCATATTCTGCTCTCTCTTACTACCGTGCCCTTCATGTGTTTCGCTCCGCTGTGTACTCCTCTCTGTTCATTTAGCAGTGAGCCGCAGCAGCAATTCCATTCATGTATGCTGCACCTTGTTGACTTTAGCCTCATTAGAAGGCCAAATGAATATGACGAGTTGTGACATTAGGCTACAGCTGGAACAAATGCGCCAGCCGCTCACTCCCAGGCCTGGCCAATTTTTTTTTCTCTCTCTCTCTCTCTCTCTCTCTCTCTCTCTCTCTCTCTCTCTCTCTCTCTCTCTCTCTCTCTCTCTCTCTCTCTCTCTCTCTCTCTCTCTCTCACACACACACGTTCATGCGTTCACTTTATTTTTTTTGGGGAAGGGCTCGGTGGGGTTGATGGGTTTGCAACAATATTTGAAATGTAGATGGGCCTATGTTTTGAATTGGATTGCACGCTTTGATGCAGAGACAGATTGTAAACTGTGATTTTATTAAATCCTTCATTAGGATTCATCAGTGAGATTGGATCAGAAAAAGGTCACTGTGCAGATGCGCCCCCCCTCACGCCCCTACCTCTCTCCTCTTTGCTCCCCCCCCCCCCCCCCCACATATACCCTCCTCCCTTTTCTCTTGTTTACCCCCTCTCTCTCTCTGCTTACATAGGGGGCTCTCTCTCACCCACAATCTCTCCCTCCTTTGCTCTCTCTCTCTTCCCTCGGTAGCCCTTGCCCGAAACAAATTTGCGATGAAAATGGGGAAAAATGATCATCATGGGCCTGCTAGAAAACACAAGGTGAAAGTGACATTATAGCCCCCCCTCCCACCCCCCCCAACCCACCCTGAACACCCCCCTCCTCCTCCTCACAGCCATCTAGGCTGGCGCCAGTGGGACGCCTGTGCCACAAATCATTTGTATACTCTCATTTCTGCGAGCGGCCCGCGATGTTGCTTACTGCTTAGCGAGCAGATGACTTTCAGAAAGAGGAGTGAATTGGGAGGGAGGGATGAAGAGATGGGGAGATGAGGAAAAGAGGAGCAGGAGGAGAAGGAGGTGGGAGGGAGGGAGGAGAGAGGGGGGGGGCGGGGGGGTGGCAATTTGCTGGCGTGCGAGGACGTCTGTGGGAGTTGGATCTGAAATTGAGAGGGAAATTGTGTGCGCCATATGTCAAGTTCTGCAAAGGAGGTTTTCATTGTGCACCTATATTGTGTGTGTGTGTGTGTGTGTGTGTGTGTGTGTGTGTGTGTGTGTGTGTTTCAAAATTCTGTTTCTGTTCTGTTTCAGAATTAAGCATCTGGGTTGTTTATTGAATCACCTTCGCCATTGTCTACATACCCTGCTATTATCACCGAAAGAGCTACGGCCCCCCCACCCCTATCCCCCACCCCCCTTAACATCAAGGAAATGGGAAATGTGGTCTACATATTGTCTGTAGCTAGTGTTTTGGTCATCTTTGTCTCTCTTGCATGTACACACACACACACACACACACACACACACACACACACACACACACACACACACACACACACACACACACACACACACACACACACCCTTCCCCCACCCCTGCCCAGTGTGAGACATCATGATTCTTCTGGTACACTGAATACATTCTCTATGCAGTCTGAGCATTGGTCCATGTAGGCAAACATGTGACATTACAGGAAAAGAGTGTTATTTCACCACCATCTTACTAATACACACACAAACACATACACACACACACACTTGAATCCCCAGGTTCATAAAACAACCATAATCACACCTATAAGTGCCTGCATGCATAGACACACGTTCACCTCCATGTGCATACAAACACAAACACTCTCTATGCATGTGTGCCTCCATCCCCCCATACACACATAAAAACACACATGTCCAGATTCTCACATAAACACATAAATATGCGCATACACACGCTCACACACGAGCATCACCCTCCTGCATACAAACGATCTTTCGCCGTCTCTCATCCCACCCAAGCACACCCCACACACACACACATATATATATATATACACACACACACTCACAGACACTCACAGTCAGGTTCATGTAGAGTAAATATAGAGCAGAGACACTCTGGCACAGTGACCTGCAGAGGAACCCGCACACTTTGCCTGCTAGTTCCACAGGGCCCTGTGCTTTCAGGAAAGCCATGCAGTATTCATGGCTCAGTCACGGGAATCCGTGAGGCAGGATGTTAGAAACAGCAAACACGGTGGAAGTGCGCTGCGAGCAGCTCAGCAGGGCACTGTTAGAGTTAAACAGTACGCGCCGTAAATCCGCTGTGTGTTTTTCTGTTTGCTGCGTGATCTGCGAAGTGAAACAGATTCCTTTCCCAAAGTGTTAATCATTTTGATATATTTGAGGGTTCAAATGTTCTGCTTTCCCCCCCCCCCCTTTTTGTATGGATGTGTCTCCATGCACTATGTACACATGTGCTTATGGTTGTGTGTTTTTGTGTGACTGGCTGTGTCATGCCGGCGTGCGTGTGGTTGGGTGTTCATGTTTCATGTGTTTGTATGTGTATGTCCTCTCTTTACGCTCCACTGCCTGCTTTGAGAAATAGGTCCGTTCCTCGTTATTACCCCAAAGGCTGTCTGAGTGTGGACTGTCTCAAACACACACACACACACACACACACACACACACACACACACACACACACACACACACACACACACACACACACACACACGCACGCACACACACACACACAATAACACAAAAAAAGACAGGGAGCTCCCTGTGACCCAAATTCATCAGATCCAGGGAGCTCCATGGGAGACGGGCCCCCAGCATGGTGCACCGTAGCTGAGTCTTGACTCTAAAATTTGCGGCCTGTGAACCCCGGAGCTTCCATCCTGTCCAGGGGGACTGCAGTTATCAATGCAGCTTGTTTCCACTGTCACAACTCCACTTTTGACAGAGGTTGCTATTGAGACGATGAGATTGGGGAGTTTCAGGGTTGACTGAATCCAGCATACCTGCATCAGAGCCACAGCAATCTAAATGGAAAATCTGATGTGTTTTCTGTCAGAGCAACTGTCAAATATTTGGATCAAATGTCAGAATTTTATGAATGAACAATGTCTTTGTGGACATTATATATATCAAATAAATTAATTATAGCATTTTTTATTTTTAGTGGATTAGATTTTTATTACACAGATTAAATGATGGTTTTAGTCAGCGCTCATTTACTCTTGTTTCCACCAGTAACTCATAGTAATCAAAACACTGAGTTGTACAGACAGTGAAATAACATTAATATTTTTAACAGATTACATTTTAAAAGTAACTTTTTTGGAGAAAAATGATTAGTTTGAGCTCACCTTTTTTCAAGTCTGTCTTTATACAGTGCTTATAAGATAAGATAAGATATTCCCCACAATGGGGAAATCTGCCCATTATCTTCCCATTTATTTACTGTTATTTATTCTATCTGTCCATACTGCCCATTAGGGAATCCCTTCCAAAAATGATTCCAGTATAATAGAAGGGGGATAATATCCACTGTCCTGTCAATAGTTTTTCATGTGGTGCTAGAAAAGTTAAATAATCACTGTACTCTGTAGGATTCATTGTCTTGGAACCATTAGAGTTCATGGCAATACATTCAGTAGTTGTTGAGATATTTCAGTCTGTGTCTCTGGATTGGATTTGAGTTACAGGAGGACCAGTGAGTCCACAGAGATACACTAGGAAATTGGGAGCCGATATATATATATTATTGGGGTGGGGGCTTAACAGTCACAGACAAACAGTATACTCTCTTGATGGGATTATTAAAATCACTGACCAGCACAGGTTATATTGAAATTGCTTCCCCTCCCCTAGAGCTATAAATCCTGTCTGAATAGGATTTATGGCTTGAAAAAAATGTGAACTGACCCTTTAACCCTTTTACCCTCATCTACAGATGTTGCAATGCCTCCTAACAGCCACTAGGAGTCACGTAGACCATCTGGGAGAGAATGAATGAATGAGTGAGCGACTTTTGGTTTTGCTTTGCATTTAAACATGAGTATGTTGCTTGACTGCTCTGGTATTTTTTGTTCTGAATATACAGATCATTTTTTAGATTATTTAAAGTCTGTGTAAAGTCAACGCACGCCCCACAGCGTTTGGGAGCAGAGAAAGAGGCTGACATTTACACAACTTTGAAGCCTAATTTCATATATTTGGCGATTTTTTTAATCATTCAAATTTGGCAGGGTGGTTAACAACACACTTTTCTGTGGTATGTTTTCTTAAAGGGTATGTATTTTTCAATCTGGACCCTATTTTCCCAGCATTTTGTCTCTAAATGACTGATGAGGATAACAATTTTTGAAGTGAGTGAGTGAGTGAGTGCACTGTAGCCGGCAGATGCGAAATGGGCTGCAATGTAATCCTTTGGGGCAATTGCACCCCATCAATGTTAGTCCACTAAAAGTGTTTGTTTTTACCATGACATGTTCAGATTGTTATTAGTGTCTGACAACATTGTGGAGCGAACCAAACGGAGAAATAGAACATTTTTAATTTACCTTTCACTTAATCCGGTCTGTTAGTTATTGTGTCTAATCAAATCTGGCTCAAGGAGAAGTCTCGTTCTGAAATCCCGCAAGATATTTCAGCCGTGACTTTTAAAAATCTCTTTAGCACTACGCTTCCTGTGCTCCTACACAACAAACTCCTTCTGTCACTCCTCTTTCCAGTGCTGTCATGGCTGAATATTTAGCTATTTAACTCAAGTAGTGCAAGTTTCAGAACAAGACTATTCTTTGAGACTTGGTTAGATACAGTAATAAATAAACCGGAAAGGTAAAGGAAAATATTTAATTTCTCTTTAAGGTTCTTTTCTTAATGTTGTCAGACACTTATAATAACAATATCAGCGTATTTCCCCTTTAACATGAACATTCTGTGAAATAAAAAGAACAAAACAAACAATAAATAGTTGGCCCTGCTCACTCCACTGAGGCTCAGAGCTTTTTAAGGTCCAGTCAGCCAAAACAGACAAATAAACCACTAAAGCAGATGCAGTTTTCTGATAAAGGCTTCACGATTGTCTTTTAAGGATAAGAGATAGTAAGTGTGTTTGTAGAATCAGTCTAGTTATGAAATGCTTGTTTCTGGGGCAAAGTATTGTTTTTACGAACTTTCACTTAAAGTTTTACTGAGCCACCAAAAGTGACTGGAGACAAAGTTTGTTTATGTCCTCATTACGGATGTGAAACGTATCGCCCACCAGCTCAGTGTTTTAACAGCTGCTTTGTACCGGCTCAGGTGTCACACAAAGTTGTCTTGTTCTGCAACAGAGCGCCACTTGTGACAAACTGCAAACTTTTCAACCAAGTAAGAGAATAGACACTTTGATACTCTAATCTTTAGTTCGGTGCCTTCCTTTCTCAGACCAGGTGGGTGCCATTGAGAGGGAAATGTCTTCTGGGAGGGTGCAAGTTTTGGGGTTGTAACTCATGAACGGGACGGCTTTGAAAACGCACACACAGGCTGCCGAGTGAGTGAGTTTTGTAGACACTGAGCTCCTTTGCGGTTGCGTTCTTCAGCCCTCATGAATAATTCGGCAGCGTTGCTTGTCACTGTCGTTGTTGTTGTTGTTGTTGTCGGCTGTGGTGTCACTCCTGTCTGAGAGAGGCGGCGGAGACAGAAGAGTCTTTACACTTCAGTCTCCTGTGCACTTCCTCTTTCATTCACAGGCAGAGGAAGCGGCGGGGCTGCGTGCTGCGTGTTTGTATGAGAGAGAGGGAGAGAGATAGAGAGAAATCATGTCTGCCTGTCTGGCATAATGGCCTGTTTGTGCCCCTGTAATGGTTTGAAGGAAGGGGAGGCAAGCAAGGAAGGAGCGATGGAGGTCCACGTGAAGAAAAGCCTTTTTGCCCGCTTCTATTTTTCAGCGATTTTACATTCAACTAACATTTCTCTCTTCTCCTCTTTTCTCATCTGTCTGTTTCTCTTTTGGTCATCAAGTTAATAGTTCTAAAATGGCATGCCAACAATTTTACACATCCAGTTTGGTTTATTTGTCAAAAAGGTTATACCACTACTGAATGTGTTGGGTTATTTTGGCTTGGACTTGGAGAAAAAGAGTCTATGTTTGTAACTGGGGGTGTGGAGTTTAAAAGGCACTTACATTTACCAGGCAGGGAAAGTAATGAAAACCATGTGACCAGCATATCCAACTTTGGCTTGTGACATGTCCCGCTCCTTTCGAGGGAAAACAAATTACAGTCGCCATAGACTTGAATGTAAAACAGCAGTATCAAACAAAATCAATAGAAAACCACAAAGATTAATTTGGTTTATCGATGATGAAAGACACTATGTCAATAAAATATATGTCCACCTCACCTGCCGTAGAATGTGCAAGATACATAGAAAAGATTAACTTGATCCATGTCCCTTCAGTACCTACTCAATGGTGTCCGACCCAGACATTTATTTTTAACTTATTCAGTCGGCAGGTAAGCAAACCAATTAAATATGTTATGTTTCAGTCTTGCTCTAACCACAGTATTTTAGCTAGCAGTAACACTGTGCTTTGACAACTGTGCTAGCTGCATTATAGCTTATATGCTAGCCTTGTTGATCCAGCCTGGGCCCCAACCAGTGACTGTTGTAGCCTACAAAGAACCCTACAACCTATTCTTTATATAGTGTAAGTTAAGAATTTTTATGCCGCTGTTAGCTATGTTAGCTGTTAGCTCGCCGTAGTTGTCCTGCCCTTGCAATAGTGCTGTGGCCAACACGCGTCTGTGCCGCTAACATTAAGTTACAGCTGTTAATATTAATCTCTTGAAAGTAAAAAGGTTTGTCTTTCCGTCCCAAGCCAGCATTTGAACAGCATCTGACTGTTCTGGCAACGTCAGTGCCACTTTCCAAATATGTGTTATTTGGATAAACATGTTGGTAATCTACATAAAAAAAGATAAAAACTTAACAAAGTGACACAATAACAGTCCTACAAAAAAAATTAAACAGCGTTCGGCCTGTCTCTTCCATTCATGGCCAGCGCTACTACTTTTAGAAAAAAAAGACGCTAAAGACTTTTTACTTCTTCTCATATTGGACTGAGGGCAGACTGGACACTACATTAACTCACTATCACACCTGTGGTAAAACGTGGTATAACAAGACAGTACAGCCCGAAGCTAGCTGGTTAGCATGCTATCTTCAGTATCTCTGCAACACAATACATCTAGGTCTTTAACATAATGTAAAAACATTATTTCTTCCCATTATGTTGATCATTTTAGTTAATTTGTTTTAAACTAAAATTCTGGCCAATTCTTACACATTATACTTTTAAGTAGTCGCAGAGGATGTGTGTGGGGTTGTTGATAGTATTATCGCCACTTTGAGGTCTTCACCTCCAAATTTTAAGTAAAAATGTGCAAGAGATGGTTGTGTTGCCATTAATCTTACATAAAATCTTGCATTATGGGTCCATGTGATTGACCTGACTGACAGCAAATGTAGCCTTTAATAAAGGAAAAAAGCACACAATCCTGAACATTTGATTATTGGTTGTCTAAACTAAAATAAGCTTTTCTCTATATCAAACATATCTGCTGCAATTATGGAGACCTGGCCAGCTAAGGTCACCTGCTTTCTGCCATTGCAACATTTCAAGTTAAGCTTTCCATCACAGTGGAAAGAAGTAATGTTACTTCAGTGCTGAAGATGTTAGTGAAAAGATGGCAAAGAAGGTTGTTTCACCTGCAACACACAAGATGCTGAGTGTTTATCTTATATGCAGCAGAGACTGGACTGTTAGGAGAGAAATGAACACCTGAGTGTGAATCATTTATGATACCCACGACTGCAGCTTTATACCCTCCTAGTTTCTTTGGCTCGCTTGTACTTAAATATTTACCATTGTGGGACATGACTGATGCAACAGTTCCACTTATTCTCTACTGATACCTCTTCCGAGGTAAACTTTTACTTTAACCTGCCCGGTGTTATAGATACGACAGCCATGACCCACTGCAATTTCTGTAAGTCTCAACACAACAGCTAGATATTATCACTAACACAATCTGTCCCATTTAAAAACACATGCACATACTGCACAGTGGTAGTTTTTAGCTGTATGGATAAAATAAGACTGATACAATTTCAGATGCAACCTTATGAGACAGTTGTCACAATGCTAATGTTAGCAGACACTATAGTCTACTATGTAGTTCCATACATATTACTGATCATCCTGAGAATGAGGGTTTACCCACACAGATAGAGCCCCGACTTGGGTTTGACCCTGTGTTAGTCTGAATGGTACTCCCAGGGGCTCCCTCAATCTCATTCCGATAGTTGATATTTTTTCCCCATATACTCGTCAAAACACACTACCCACAGTGCATTTGGCCTTCTAACCAATCATCACTTGCACCAACTATCAAATTGACAAATAAAATAGTTAATCATGAGACTTATTTTCCTGGAAACAACTTTTATTTTGTTCTGATTGGAAACCTTGTAACTCCATATTTCATTTTGGACATACTAGGTTTCCTTGTGTTATATTTCTATGGAGCCTGACAAAAAAATTGCACTTTTTTTTCTCCCATCATTAAGGGGCCCCCTCTCCGCTCAACGGGCCCCTGGACACCAGATTGCCCATATGGTAGATCCGGCCATGGATGCACTAACAAAAGATGTACTTGTTGTTTTCAAGCACAACCGGCCTTTATGTAAAAAGACTTGAAGTTGTGTTTGCTTCTTCATACTTCATACTACTTTTTATATAAATTATATAAATAACGTTTTTGCTTTGTTGTTATATATATATATATATATATATATATATGTAGAATTAATTGCCTAGAAAGTCAAATTCAATCCATATTGAGGCAGCCCCATGGCATGCAGGTTAACATAACCACAGCGTTTCAATTGTGGCTCTGTTGCACGTCACAGAAACACACACACACACACACACACACTCACACACACACACACGTACACACACACGTACACACCCCAGTAAGTACACTTTTGAAACAAAGTAAACACAATGCACAAAATGAATATAATGCAGTAGAGAGGCGGGGGTTGATGGAAGGTGTGTGTAAGTGCGAGCGTGTGTGTGAGATGGAGGGGAGTGGTGAGATCAATTTGCATGTAAATAGGCAAAGCGCGCCGCACCAGACCAGTCGGCTGCTGCGGGGACGACAAAGAGCATTCTGGGATTGCCTTTGCTTGTTTGTCATCTGTTAGCAGAGGAAGAGGAGGAGGAGACGACGGCGGTCAGTGTGGTCGACAGAAACAACACGAAAAAAGAGAGAGAGAGAGGAGTAAGAGGAGGAGGAGGAAAGAAAGTGAAAAGATGCCGGAGTGTGTGGACAAACTGATTCTCCATCTATAACGAGAAAAGCACAGATGAGGGACGGAGGTTAGACCGTTGAACTCTCTCCCACTTCCTGGCCTCTTCCTCACTATTTATACACCCCTCTCTCTCTCTCACCTCTTTATTCAGATTTTAATTCTTCCCTTGACCCTTTGCCCTTCTTTCCCTCACTTCATGTTTCTTGACTCCCTCCATCATAAGTCCCTCACTCATTCACTCACTCAACCTGCCCCTCCCTCCTTCCCTCACATCCCCGTCCATTCACTTCTCTCCTTTGCTCAATCATTGACTCTCTCCCTCGCTCGCCCACTCAGAGCCTTCCCACTATGCCATCTTTCCACATACTTTGCCTTCTATCCTATTTCCCATAACTGTTTTAGCCCCCCCCCCTCCTCCCTCCTCCTCCTCTTTTCTCTTTCTGTCTCTTCTTCGATTTCCCTGGTGGACTCTTACAGTAAACTGCCTGCGTAATTTAAATGCAGTGCCTTCCTTTACAAATGGATGGTGTGGAGGATGGGAGGGGAGTAGCAGGAAAAAAAAAAAGTGGGGAAAGGGGAGGAGGGGAAAGCCATGAATGCCATTATCGCTTGGATCAGTAAAGCTTAAAGCTCATAAGCTAGAGTAAGACAAATAAAACAACTCAGACCTGCTGTTGACGAACCTGTAGAAACATTTTTAAGGGCCTTATAAGGTTGAAAAAAGTTTCTGTTTCTTTATTCCATTTAAATTGGAATTTTGTGTGTGTGTGTTTGTGTGTGTGTGTGTGTGTGTGTGTAGGCCCAAGGCTCTTATAATGACAGTGATGTGTTACCTTGGCCTCCCCTCTAGACTGCAACTCAAAAACCTCACCTTACACATAAACACACACACACAAACACACACACACGGACACACACGGACACGGACACACACACGAACACACATGAATCTGTTTGTGTGTCAGTTTGAGTTTGTCCTGCAGTCAACAGCATGAATTAGTATTTCTCTTCCTGGCCTTTAAGACATTATTAATGTGTGTGTGTGTGTGTGTGTGTGTGTGTGTGTGTGTGTGTGTGTGTGTGTGTGTGTGTGTGTGTGTGTGTGTGTGAGTGTGTGTGTGTGTGTATGTGTGTTGAACTCAGCGACCCCCTCTCCCAATTATTGATCTGGATCCCCTATCTTGTCTCTCTGCATCTGTTTCTCTTCACTTCTGTTTTTCTCTTTGACGTAAATGCCTCCCATCAATAACATACATGTAGCGAACTGAGAGGACTTTTACATTCACTGGAACAAAACATCCTCATAATGAAATGACCACATCAGTTCAATTGTACCATGGACTCCAGAACAACACTTAGGAGCATTTTCTAATCTAACCGTCTCTATCGGTAGAAATCATGAAAAAAGAATGATGTTTTATGATGTGATAAGGCCGTGGTTGAGGTTTGGTTAGGTTTAGTTACAAAAAAAACAATTGGTTAGATTGTGGGAAAAATCAAGTTAATTAAAGTTACTATATCCTTAAAGTTAGGATACCTTAGTCGTCATTGCATCAGTAAAGAAGACGACAATCGTAGTTATGTTTTTTAAAGAAACTGTCTGGACTCACTGTTGGAAACATGACACTCAGTTGCAAACAGGAAGCAAAGAATGATCTCCTGCAGCTATTTGCCATCTGTCTATAAAGCGATCCACCCCTCACCCCCTCCTCCTAATAATGAAATTTGTCACCTTATTTTGAAATCTTCTGGGTCATAATTCCTACGGCCGCTAGATGGCGTCTGTCACTCAAAATGTGACTACATGTCGTTTTTTGCTTGATTTACGACCTATGCTGTCATTATTCTTGGGAGGTTAGGCTGTATTGTAAATAACTGGATTCTTTTTTAGTTTTTTTTTTATACCCTCTGAAGTGCATTAGCTACTGTTGCATCAGTCTTTTGTTGTTTTGATCATTTCACTCTAGGTTTCTTTTCCTGTTATCGCTGCATTGTATTAGTGCGGGATCATTCGTTTTCTGCTCAAAATGTGTTTTTCTCCCTTAAGGACTAATTAGCCTCTTTCCAACTGCAGGGCCAAACAGGCATAGCCAGGGTTTACTCATTATTTATGCCACTAACTTTTCCTGCAAAAACAATGTTTCTGCCATATCTTTTTGCCAAAGGAGATGATTTATAAGTCGGACTGCGGTTTTCAAAAACGAGCAAACTCTCCTATAGTAGTGCAGGTGTAAACACCATTAACAACAACCTGAACCTGCAGGGGGAAAAAAGCATCAGCCGAGAGACTTTCAAGGCTGACTAGGCTTACGTTAAAGGCTGTAGCCACTTGTAAACAGAAATCCTGAGGCAGTAGCTGATTGTCCACTTTGCACAGTAGATGCAGGCACATGGCATTTTTCGGCTGTTACCGTAATGGATTTTTTTGTCATTCGGGCATGAGTGTACATTTTGGTTACGGCTTTATTCAGATCTAACAACAACTTTACGAAAAAAAGAACCACAATGCTCGCCATGCACGAGAGGGAGCAGTCAGTTGAAAAGTAATAACATGAAGGAAGAGGAGTGTTGTCAGTCCTCTCACACATCACTGATGGATTTCGAAACATATTTTGCTGCCTTAATTAAAGACTATTGTAAGCACAAGGGACGCTCGCCCCCTAATACATCTTCTCTGCAGAGTATTTTATAATGTCTACAACTACAAAAGAATACAACGACAAGACTTTAAATTGCGACTCTCATTTAATTCCTATTTATCCATATCGAGAGTTTTGTTGGAAATGTGTTTATACTGCCGTGCAGCTGGCCTGATTATTATTGTGCTATTCTACAAGTGTTTTCTTTTAAGAATGACCTGACATAGGAATCTTATCTCCTCAACAACTGGTGCATTCACAGTGGTTTGTTGTTTATTGAAGGGATTTTGTTCTCTTTGAGTGAAGGAGGTAATAATTGAGTGATACATTTGCAGAAAATTCTTAAACCTATTTTATCATTGTTATAATTATTCTACCATTTCCCCAGAAAAAATATGTGGCTCTTGTCTGTCTGCTGTTTGGTGCTGAGCAGGTTCTGTATGGTGTAGCAGCCAATAATGTAATAACGACCGATTATGTAATAACGGCCGATAATGTAATAACTGCCGATAATGTAATAACTTGCCAATAACATAATAACATTTCTGAACCAATAATGTAATAACTTTTTGCCAATAATGTAATAAGTTGTTACAGTATTGGCTAGATTAAAAAAAAAAAAAAAAATCCTTTGCAAATGTAATAACTGGAGCCGATGATGTAATAACGACTGATAACTAATAGTAATAATTGGGTATTAGTTCAGAAATGTTGTGTTACTGGCAAGTTATTACATTATCGGCTTTATTACATTAAAAGAATGGACAAAATTATTACGTTATCAACCAATATTACGTTATCGGTTGTTATAACGTAATTGGCTGCTACGTTCAGACTCTTAGAGACTTAAGCCGAATCAGTGCCATTTGCATGTTGTAACTTTTTTTAAATTAAACTCTCTCAAAAAGTCTTTTGTTTTTAACAAAGTTTCTAAATGATAAATACTTCACATTAGTAACAGGACTGCAAGTAACAGGACTCAGGAGTTTTTAGCATAGCATTAACAAATGCATTAAAGGTAGCCACATGACATCAATGCTAATACCGCGGGTACACTTAGCACCCTCAAGTGGTTTACCAAAAACTATCTTCAAAACAAAACAAACACATAATATTACATCTAAGAAAGAATTTAGGTAACAGGAATGAATGTAGAGATTGACATTCTAAGTTATATTTACAATATGATTAAAAATACAGAAAATGAAAGTGAAAGAACTTACTTTTGGTCTTTCCATGGCCTTCAGGAGATTGCTATTGATCATGTGGCTTGTGGAAAGTCCCACATTTTTACAGGGGGAAATGTGTCAGGGTAAACACTAAAATGTGCATTTTAACTAACAAATTGTGTTTTCCCATGAGAACATGTATTTTATATCTAAATGAGAAATAGAGTACCACAATAATAATAATAATAATAAAAAAGATTTCTGAAGGATTTTAATCATTATATTTCATGTTGAAGTGTAGTATTAAAGAATGGCAACAGGCTGAAATTCCTTTTTCAGTGTACTAGGTACATATTTTTAAAGGATTTACAAGATGTATCTTCAAAATTGCAATTAGGACAAAGTGCAGGACGCTCTGTTTGATAATATAATGTAGTATACTTTTCATGCATATTAATGCATGTAATGTACTGGGAATAGAAAATGTACTGATTCGGCAGAATGGCCTTTAAAGTACCCCTTGGAAGCAGATCTTTTCCACATGAATTTATTCAGACTGTATTTAACACATTAAAATGACTCATGTCTGACCTCTCCAGGAGAGTTTCAATTCAAATTTAAAAGTGTCTCATATAAAATGCCTCCGGATGGCGTCATCGCATGGACATATTGGACTGACGGCATGGGATAACGCAGTTCTCCTCATGCGGTATGAGTAAGCCAAAGTTCCTGTAAGTATGCATGAGTGTGTGTGTGTGTGTGTGTGTGTGTGTGTGATATTTAACTTCACCCCACAGTGCTATGTCTAAGCCACAGTTACCCCAACAAGCCATATGGTCCAGGCCTAATCTGAGCCTCATCCTGTTGATAGCACAGAGATTGACTTCTGTAATTAGATCTGATGTTAGGCTGCTGGTCACACCGACAAAGAAACAAGAAAAAAATTAGGCTGGAGATTGATTTGAAACAATTTTTTAGAAGAAGATAATTGGCAAAGCGCGAGTCAAATTTAACAAAACATGTTTACAATTTAGCACGTGAGGCTTCAAGTGAAATTTGAAGACACCGTCAAATTAGATTGACCCATTTTTCCCGGCTGCATCTTTTAAGGTTTTTCACTTGTGAGGGAACAGTGATGTATGAGGCCTGTTGCTGAGTCTCAGCAGCTCTCACTCAGATCCAGTATTCTAATGCCTATACTGCTTCTTTGCAGTAAACCTTTTCCTCTCACATGTCATGACCGCAGAGTGATCTCTCCCTGCCCTCCGGCCATCTTTTCATTGTGTCTCCACCTTGATTGTTCCTCCATCTTTTACAACCTTTGCAGTGAATAGATAGGGTTATGGCTGTACTCTGGGGGCCTCTTCTATCTCTCTTTCTCCTCGTCCAGGTTCTTTCACTCCGTCTATCTTACAGCTCAACTCTGCCACCACTCTCTTTGTCACTCTTTCTACATTCACCTCCTCCCCCCCCCCCCCCCTTTCTCCTCTCCCCTCTGTCCAGTATTCTCTGCCCAGCCCCACCTCCCCCGCTCAACCCCTCTCACCACCACCACCCCCCCCTGTCTTCCCTGTATTTCCTCCAGAAGGGAAGTGCCTTTCTAATTACTCTAACCCTATTGTTGTAAACTTTAGCCGCGGCCTCTCGGAGGGGGGTCTGTTGTCCCTGGACGGAGTGGCTTTCAGGGGGCCGTAATGGCTTTTACCTCTGTGTGTGTGTGTGTGTGTGTGTGTGTGTCACTGCCACAGATTGATCAGATAGCACACACACACACACACACACACACACACACACACACACACACACACACACACACAGAGTACTTGGCAGAGGTTGCCCTCTCTCCACACAGGGCAGGCGTACAGGGAACATGGGGAAGTGGAGGGGTGGGTGGTTGAATGGGGGGGGGGGGGGGGGTAAAAGCAGGGGTGTCAGAGCTTATCTCCCCAGCTTGCCTCTCTTTCTCTGTCCCCCAGGGGTGGGTGAGGAGGGGCGAGAGTGACGCTCGATCTCTGTATGATATGTTGCTGTCCATGTCAAAAGTCACTTCACCCCCCAGGGGGGCTTCCTCGCAGCAATCCCCCTGCCCCGCCGCCTTCTGGAAGTTCTGAGTGTGCGGCGGTGCGCGCGCATGTGCATTGTTTGAAGTCAACTCTTCGTTTCTCTCTGCGCTTGAGAGATAACGACCCCTGGGCCATAAAACCACAGAAAGAAAGAAAAAAAAAAAACTACCCACCACAACAACAAACAACAAAAAAAACTTCTCATTTTTCAGGGCTGGTCCTAACAAGAGCAGACCCTCAGAGAGCTGTGGGCTTCTGCCACTTGTCTTTATTGTGTTTTAGGGGCTGTGCGAGTGTCCCTCTCTCCCAATCTCTGGGGTTTTGTCCAGAAAGACATCACTGATTCTCTAATACAATCAGCAGAACCACAGCTGCACCACCATGATAGCTAATTGCATCATGGAGTCAGTGATAAAGTCTGGAGTGGCCTGCTGTTCCTTTCTGGGAAGATGATGCACTTTTTGTGGCCTTTTAGTTTTTTTCTCTCCCCCCCCCCCCTCTATCTTAAAGTTTGGCGGGAAATCCATTAAATGGGTTTTGGTTTGATTTCCAGTCAACGTGTAGCTTGACTTGACGATCTAGGTTAGATTTGTAAGGAAGATAAAAGAGTCTTTGGAATATATATGATCATATTATCTCTTTTTTTTCCCATATCTGTGTCATCTCTAGATCTGTGGCAGGGCTGATGTTAATATAGAGATTTCATATGTATCAGTTCCAATAAGACAATGTACAAGTTACAAGAAGTATACATTAGCTTACTATGCTGCTATAATGAAGAAATGAACAAGATTATTTTGATTGCACATTCTCTGAAATAAACTGTCATAGTCCTCAAAACATTAAGAGAAATCACATAATTATGTAAGGCGCGCTTCATTTGCTTACCAAGAGGCCATCACTCACTCAAAACACTGAACCGACGTGTCAAAAGTAAAAGAAATTCATTAACACGAGCGCCACAAAAGGTACTTTGAGGGTTCTCGCTGTCTAATCGCATCAAACACCTTCGAAAAACAGCTGTCATAATATTGTACAGCAACGTCTGCATAAGGCAAATTCATGTCAGTTATAGACTGTTGTAGAAATGTTGCTGTCTGGCCACATTTCATCTTTTTTTTATTCTAATGTTTCCACTTTACGGGATTCAAAAAATCTGTCAGCATGGGGCATCCGTACTCAACGTGAGCGAGGCTCCGTCCTGCCTCCGTCTCATTTTTCTGTGTCTGTTTTTCCCTCTGACCAAAAAACACACAATATACTTTCACAATTTTCCCGCAGTGTAAAATTCAAGGGTTGTTATAGCTCCCTGATGTTTACCAGCTCTATGCAGAACTCAGTTTAATCCCCTGCAGATGTTAGCTTTTGAGAGACGACAGTACACGAAAAATTGAACTTGACAACATGTGATACATTGCACTAAAAATTTGAGGATGTTAATTGGATTTACTGTAAAGATGAATCTGCTGTTAGTGTTTAATGACTTCACCAGATTAGCGGAGCTTGTGAAACATTTGCGTTTGAAAGATTGTGACAGTGGACTCAAATATTTTGCATGCACATTGAATGTGTTGATGAACACATCTGATAGTGTTACAGTTCACTAGAAAGGCAGTGTTATCTATTTTTATCACATAGATATTTATATTTATATGTTTGAATTCTCTGTGAAATCAATCAATCCATTTGCTGATTTTAGTTTGACAAAATATGTATATTTCATATTCAGTATTTAACCCTTACATGCTGTCAATTTAGTTTAGTTGTGCTGCAGTGGAAAAGTAAAACACATCTTCTGTTTCCTGCATCAGTCAGGACACCTGCTGACAGCTGTGTTCGGCTGATCAGAAATGAAACATGTTTAACCCTTATATACTGTTCTTATTCTGCACCCTCACAGCATGTTCCGGATCAATTTTGACCTGGTCAAAAAATCTCCTCATAAAATATGTCTACACCAAATTTTGAACCACAGATCTGTTTCAGAGAGCAGAGAGAGTGTATTTTTTAGCTTTTACATCACTCATTTTTTTGCAATATCATGTCCTATTTTACCTAAGACATGAAAATATAACATAGCAATAATGATTGAAATGTATTTTATGTAAAGTGAAAATGACAAGAACTTTATGGAACTGTGGGGTTTATTGTATAACCATTAGAGCCATCAGTCTTCACTACTACATCATACAAATAAATCCTCATAACTACTATCTTATTAAAACTATTAACTATTCATTTCACTAAAAGACATGTCAATAGATATGGGTCAAATTTGACCCAGAACAGCCTCAATGGACAAAAAAATTGTAGCACCTTTACAAAAGTATAACATTTAAAATATTTTCATTTTGTTGAATTTGGTCCGCTTTAGGAAAAATCATCAAATTTCAGGGTAAAAGAACAACATTTGGGGTGTTTTTACAGCTGTCAAATGTCGAAACAGGTCAAATTTGACCCAAACAGTATGTAAGGGGTTAAAAGGGAACTCTACTGGTATTACACCTCTAAGTGTGTTTCCATGTATTAGGGAGTTTTACTTCATATGTGGGAAAAGTAGTATAAAGCCTTCTGTGGTTCCAGAGGGAGTTGATGATGATGTCCATAATGATGAAGTGAAAAAATGTGGGGGTGTGAAGTTTGACAGAAGTGAGGTTACCAGACCTCTGTAGCCCGCTCCTCAGCTCTGCTTGAGGCTATATGAGCCGCTACTAGTAGCACCTATAACATAAGTGAATCTGTACAATTGAGTGAATCATTATGGTTGACGTAGGCGCTAGGTTATGATGAGGAATGATGGAATAAAAAAAGACAATGTTTGCTGTGTTAGTTCCTTTTTTATTAGGCCATTATGAGTCCAGCTTTATTATAGTAGCAGGATGATACATTGGTGGGATCTTTAAACTGTTCAGTATGCAGTTATTGGGGACAAACTTTCATCTCCATTATGTCCACTAGAAGACATCAACAACAACAAACAATAAAAACACTATTTTCCTTGAGCTTATGTATGTTGTTGAGACTCAATGATAAGTAGGTTGTTAGCTAAATGAATAATTACGAACGATTATTATAAATTCATAATTATAGGGCACCGACCTGAGGCCAGAGACCAATAAACACACAGTGGTTGTTGTCTCAAGAAAGGGTGTTCATCTAAGAATGTCAACATCCCAGAGATATTAACATTAGAAGATGAACGGCTGTTATCACAGTATGTGAGCAACAATCACGGGAAACTTCTCTTTAAATGCTTTTTAGTTCATTAACAATATCAATTATAAATCGAGAATACTTCAATCAATGAGCATCTATCATGCAACTACAGTAAAACAAGCAACCATACGCAACAGCGGTTATAAATAGCACAGTAGTGAGTGGGGTAGACCGCAAGATTGAAACTGTAGCTGTGATTAAATAGTGAAAGCTGGCAATAAACACAACCCAAACTAGCAGCAAACATCTACAATACATCTACCTATAATAATACTACCACAGATTATTAGCAGCAACAACCAGATTCAAGCTCTGTTAGAATAACACACACTTTAGTGACCTATCTCGACCCAGACTTAAGCATCTAACTTGGGAGCGAGTAGGTGGTTGTGTAGTGAGTCGGTTAGGTCCAAACTTCCTCAGCTGGATCCTGATGGGGGTCTGTCTGCCTGATGGGGGTCTGTTGTCTTCTCACTCTCACGGAAGCTGACTCACAATCGGTGGAATGAACTCGCTCAAAGAAGAGCGGGACACAAAAGGTTATCCTTCGTCTTTTTTCTGCAGGAAAGGTGGAGCTGTTGGGTTGGAGAGATGTCTTCTTCAGATCCTGTAACATATAGGTTGAGCTTGTGTTGCCTAGTTACAAGGTCACTACCTTGTAGCCATGTTAACATCTAGAAGTCAAGTTGGGGGGGTTGTTTCAGGCGTGTTTCAGGAAGGGGAATCCTTTGTGTGTTCTGATGGATCTTGTCCAATGGGAAGGGAAAGTTTGACTCTGCTGGAATTCAGACCTAGGTCACATGGAAGTGTAAGTCTGTTCTGGTCTCCTTCTGTTCCACTTGGCACCATTTCTTTGTGATCAGGCTTTATTGCTACTAGCAGGCCTGCCTTTGTCTTATTCATGTGGCGTACAAGGCTCGACAATTTTTATTTTATTGAAGAAAGAGGACAATGATAGATGACCGAAAAATGATAATGAATACTTTATGTAGATTGGTAATAACAGTGCAGTGGCAGTTATAACTAGAAGGGGGATGGTGCTTCTTACTGACCCTTAACAGGTGAGTAGTGAGGTTGAGTGGCGCTGTAGACGCTGATATTCCATCCTGAGCGGATTTTCCTCCGAGCAACTGGAGGCTAACAGGCAGGATCAAATCAGGAGATGTATTGATTTGGTCAGGAGGGACAGGATCTGGTCTCCTTCTAATCATTGAGGAAGGAGAAGCTCTTTGGGCTAAGGCATTTCTAATGGGGAGAAGGGCCAATCGAACGGGGCAAAGCCTCATATGAAATTCATCTTTAATCTTTATGAATTATGAATCGTACTCTGTGGTCAGGAATAGAGAGAGGGAAAAAAATCTGCATTTACATAACCCCTCTGACCAATGTTTCATGTTTTATGTGTGCTCAGTTTTTTCTTTTGCTGTCTCTTCACTAGCTTTTACAACAGAAATAATTAATTCATCTACGTTTATCCCCCTTATGCATACAGAATCAACACAATGCATACGAGTGCCGACTCTTGTATTCATATATACAGCACAAACAAAAAAAATCCATTTAAGATGAATATATACATTTCTATATACACACACTCTCTATACATTCTGGTTATAATGTTACGTACCGAGTGTGTACACATACAGTATGTATGCATATGTGTGTCTTCCATTATAGTTGCTCATCCCTGTTGAATCATGCAAGTCGGCAGGGAGAACTGAAGCCTTCACCCTTTGGGCAGTATTTATGGCAGTGCGTGTAAAGGTATTTTCAGACACACACACACACACACACACACACACAAAAAGGTGCTTTAAATTTCAAATGGGATTCTAGAGTGGGGTTGAAAAGGAGAAGACGCAAATCTGTGGAGGGCTTCACTCCACTCTCCACCTCCCCCAGCATCCTCCTCCTTCTCCTCCTCCATCTCTTCTCTCTCTCTCTCTCTCTCTCTCTCTCTCTCTCTCTCTCTCTCTCTCTCCTCTCTCTCTCTCTCTTGTCAACCTTTTCAAAAAGCATCTATATTCTCACACCAGGCTGTAGGGGCATGTTGTCATGTTGCTATGCTACCTGAATGTCAAGCAGAATGTCAGAGTGATGGCAGAGTGTGAATGTACAATAAAGACGGAGCTTCTTCTGACCGGAGAGAGAGAAGACGTGGAAGTGGAGATGCCGCCGCCGCCGCCGCCGCCGCCGCTACTCTTTTTAGTTGCACGTGAACCAAAAATACCAAAAAACGTCACGAGTGAAAGGTGTACGGCTGCAGCTGTTGTTAAATATCTTCCAATTACATTTCCATGAAAATACCTTATAACTGGAGATAATTTGATGGTGATGAGGGTGATGACCATTACACAGACATTTATTACCATTACTGTTATTTATTTCTTGTATTCAATTCCCTTTATAAGTCCAATTATAAAAGGGGAGAGCTGCTCGCCATACAGGCATCTCCTATAACATTACCCGCATTTCATTTGGATTAATTGAAAAATTACCATAACCTGCAACCCTTATAGTTATTACAGATCGGTGAAATGGTCTTTAGAACAGGTTGGGGGGTTGAAACCTCTTCTAAACCACTGACAGACCAACCCAACCCCTCCTCCTCCTCTATCTTCCATGGTTGCCCGGGCCAGCTTGTAAAAGCAGAGGCAGAGGTAGACTTGTAGTACATGGACAGCTGCTGTAGATGACAAGATGGCTCGAATAGGTTCACCAGTACAGATACAGACCGATGGAGATAAAAAAGGGGTGGGATTGGCGGGTTTCGGTTGATGGAGAGAAGGATTGACAGGTAAAATGACTGAGTAGAAGATGGAAGGAGATATTGGTAGGAGGAGGGTGGTGGCGGTGGGGTGGGGGCAGTGATGGAGTGGCAAGATGAGATGGGTATTGTTGATTTCTATGTATGTCTGGAGCGCCGCTGGTTGCAGATATTATGCGAGGAGAAGAAGAGGAGGGGGGGGGTGAACCACCGGACCACATGTCATGTCCTTCCAAACACACGCAACATTTATACAAAGAGAGATTTATCGAGACACTTGACAGCCTTCCTTTGTCAAACACACACCTGGAGGAACCCTCACGAACTGAATCATCGTGATGTACAGCCATTCTCCAGGAGTGCCCCTAAATCCCCAAAGCAAAGAGTAGAAAAACCAACAAAATGGATTCACGACACCATTTTTCACACCCTTTGCTTCCTGGAGTTACATAAGCTCATACAGTACTGCGCGCCACTATAGGCTCCGGCAGTTGTGTTCAATCAAACAGATCGAGGAATGGATTGAAAACCGATTACGCCGAGTGTGTCTGTAACATCTCCTTCTTATCTCAGACTAATTATCAACTCCTATTTCACTTCATGGACAAAATTAGAAATTTGTTTTTCGATCTTGTCTCGGCCATCCCGGTGTTGTTTTTATTTTAGGTGGGGCGGGGTGGAGGGGATGTGTGTTTTTCTGTAGCATCAAGGATCTCAATCTCATTTTCTGCTCTGAATTACTGTCTAATGAATGTAAGGTTTTGGATTTGGAGACAGGCAGACTAGCTAATGGGTTTGTTAGTTTGTTGAGTAGCATGCCACACTCATTATTGCTTTCAATGCTGTGATTAACTTGATTTGCGGGGCAAATCCATCGGAGAGAAGACGATGTGCTCACATATATAAATGCACGCATGCCTGTAATGTAATTATCCGATTTAATAAGTTATTAATATAGTTTGGGGCTCAGTTGGAAATAGAAAAGTGGACGGCTGAAAACACTAAGGCAACTGATGATGTTGTGATTGATTTAATTTCATTTAGTAAGGGAACATGATGTTACAACAGTGACTAACAGGATAGGAAAGTCACCCAGGGCACCTCTGGTTAAAAAAAAAAAGGGGGGGGGGGGGGGGAGAGTTTATTATTGCCCTTTAAAAAGCCTCAATACGATTTCTCATTATTTTTTTTTAAAAGATTATTTTTATGGCGTTTCTGCCTTACTAGGCTGCCAATAAAAGAGGGAACTAAAGGGGGGAAAAAAAGATTTGGAGATTTTGAGAAGCTCAAGAACATACATAACCCACTGAGTCTCAAGGACATTGCACATTATATCATTATTCTAGGAGAAAGTGGCTTTTTTTCAGCGTTAAAAAAGAGAGAATGTCACATAACAAAAGCTCTTAAGAGACATGTGCATCCACAATAAGTCTATTCCGGGACGATGCTTTGCGGCTGAAGAGAAACATCTAAAGTGATATGAGTAAAAGAGAGGATGTAGTCATTCACGGAGGTTCTGCCGAGAAACTGGTAGTGCGGTGACAATCACGAGTGTTAGTCAGTGTGTTGTTTGGGAAGACGGTGACGCTACTGTCAGTGACCACGATGGGAGAGAGAAGCTTTACTGATGACGGTTAGCCGCCGAGATGAAACGATGATGTGGGTTTTCGCTCGTCGTCTTTCATCTTCAGATATATGTCTGAAGGAGGTCCCCTTTAATGCCGCCTTAATGGTGTCACCGTGGCGATTATCAACCCGCTGCCGCTTCTTTGTCGAGCTCCAGGCTGTCACCAGAAATGTCAGATGCATCCCGCGTTACCAGTCATCAAGAGAGTTACGGCAGCGAGGACAGCTGTGGAGTGCTGTCTTTAAGGTTAGCCATCTGGACACCAACAGAGTCGCTCCTCGCCCGCTCGTACACAAACGCGAGACAACTTAACGTCGTAATGAGACCGACAACTGGCTTCGACTGACAGACGAGCATCATTCGAGTGAAGAGCATCAGACAGGCAGCTGTAGTTTTATTCCCTCAGATGTCAGCTTAAGTTAGCCCTGAACTTCCAAAAGCATCTGGATGTCTAATCTCAAAAATCTAAAGTGAGAGGCAGGCTCAAGAAAAACCTTCTCTTCCAAGTTTGCTCTGTAGTCTGGCACTAGGACTCATTTAGAGCTTAATATTTTTTATTTTAAAACTCTGGCCATTTTTTTTTGTTTTTTTTTTGTCTTTTTCTGTTAATAAAGGGCCATTTGTGCTTCAAACGAACTAACAACTTTTATATTATGTTAATTTTGTATTATGTGTCTTGTCCTGTTCATTTAGTATGAAACACCTTTGTACATATGTTAAATGTGACCTGCAGATGAAAATGAGCTTCAATCTAACCGTGATACGATACATCACATTTACAGTAGACAAATAGTCAACTAATAGTCGATTTATCAATTAGTTGTCAATTTTTTAAGTCGTTGCCAACTATTTTGATAATCAATGAATCATTTTAAGTCATATCTCAGATTCCAGCTTCTAAAATCTGAATATTTTCTGCTTTCTTTAGTCTTCCATGACACTAAACTGGTCAAGACATTTGAGGACATATCATCATAGGCTTTTGGGAAACGGTGACACCAGTTTTCACCATTTACTGACATTTTATGGACCATTTTTTTAAAGAAAATTCATCAACAGATTCATCAATAATGAAGATAATGGTTAGTTGCAGGCCTAATTAACAATATTAAACTGTGCTGTATTTCCTATTAAAACATTTATGCTCAATATTGGACATGGCCCTCTGGAATAATTAAAGTAAATAAGTAGAATATAATAAATAAAGGAATAGTTCAGCATTTTAATGAAGGAATAATTCACCCAGTGAGTGTTGTTGATGTGTTTTTTTTTAGTAGAGGAAAAAGGCACAAAGGAAGAGGATATTTCAGGCTTTGGATAAACGCACAACACTTGTATGTCAGATCGATTCATTGTCAATTACATGAGATTTGTCGAGAATAAGAAAAATATAGAGAAAGCCCAACCTTTAACTATCACTTCAATCCCTTTAAACCATTGAACCGAACACACAGTACATACAAATACTAGCTGTTCTATTCACATACACAGCTAAAGTGGCATCAGTGTGTGCTGAGCTACCTGCAGAGAACAGAGTCATTTATGACGCCTGGACATGCTGATAAATAACACAGCACCAATCTCCTGTTGGCCACTCAACTCAGCCCCTACAGCCTTAACACCTGCCTGCCAGGAAGTACATGAAGGTCACACGGAGGGTATTCATGTCTGTGTGTGTATCTGTGTGTGTGTGTGTGTGCGTACAGTACTTGCCATGCATGGATTTGGTTATGATTTAGACACACACAGAGACACACAAACGCTCCCCAAAAAATGTAAGTTTAATGGGTAAAGTCTGGAGTGTCTCTTCTCACCTGTCACCTCTCATTAGACTGCGCCATGCCAACTGACCTTGTTCGTCTTTTCTAGGGGCCGGGTATGTGTGTGTGTGCGTGCGTGCGTGCGTGCGTGTGTTCATTCAGGGGCCGGGGCCGCCTCACCCTAATGATGTGGCTGTGAAATCGGCCTGGAGCCCAGCGCCGTCTCTCATTACGCCCCTCCAAATTCATTTGCTACGTCGGTTCTGCCTGCTCATGAATGCACCGCACGCCCGTCTGCCCGCGTGGCTTTACTTGTACCTGCTGTTATTCTACATCTAATGCATAAGCCCAAAATGGTTAGTCCAACATGGGTAGGTACGGAAATACACATGTTAAATTCCACTTGACTCTTCTTAGGTCAGGTGTTGTTTAAATCAGAAACAAGATTATGACTTGAACATAGACCCTGTATATTACGTGGACATATATTTTAGTTTTATTTTGTGAAACCATGGGTGTAGATTTGGGTATGAATTCTAAGGGTGCTGCTGAATGATCTCTACCAATATTTTTTAGCAATGTCAAATGATGTCATTTTAACTCAACATCAACCAATAAGGTCTGTAAGTAGGTGACTTTCATAGGGAGACAACAAAGTGTGACATAGAGGGGAAAGCTGAAAAAGGTTTGACAACTCTCGACACTGGAAATAGGTCTGTGAGAACAATGACAGCAAATATTAAAAAATACGTGCGAACTGTGTTTGATGACAGACTGTGATTTCATGGGTATACAGATGTCATTGTGAAAAAAGGTTCCAATATCTATATAAACTAAACTCTTTTAAAGTCGATCAGAGAAATCTAACTTTTTCATTTATTTGCTTTTTGACATTCCTTTGTGAAAAGGAAAAGAACTGATATCAGAGTGTAGTTAACCTCAGCTTCAATTATTATTGTGTCTCAAATCTCATACTTTTTTACTTGGGTCAATGACGTATAAGGATTTAGAACAACTCAATTGTAGAATAATAAAAAACAAGCATATCTAATGCAGTAGTTCAAACATTCAGAATGTTGTGTAACTGAAGATCCATATTATACATTTGAAATTAAGTGATTTTAGTGGGTTTTTCAAGATTAATTGGCACTGGCCTTAAAAAGAGTCATGTGGTGCGACCATGATTCATCTTGAAATAAATCAATTTACTTAACATGCTTCACATCAGTAATATAAAGTGTTTGGAAACAAAGTATTTGAATTTTTTTTTTTAAATTTTGTAAATGATGATCTTTTATTTAGAAAAGATATTTCAAGATGAATCATGGTCGCACCAAATGACTTTTTTTTCAGGCCAGTGCCAATTAATCTTGAAAAACCCACTAAAATCACTTTCAAATTGTAATATGAATTGTCAGGTACACAACATTCTGAATGTTTGAACTACTGCATTAGATATGCTTGTTTTTTTATTCTAAAATTGAGTTGTTGAAAATCCTTATACGTCATTGACCCACTTACACTTAATATTTTGAGTTCATAAGTGCGTTCACACTGCACTTTGGGTACCTGGATGGTGAACTCGAAACGGTAAAAACGTTTCAAACTGGAAATGGCAGCGAAGAACAACATCGCCACATTATAAAATATATAAATGTTCTATATTTGTACTAAGCACTGCTATATTGTTGTCACATATATAATCCATCAGTAGGTTTCTTGGGGTAATTTAGCAGTCTGTAATCATTTGTTGCGCAATAGCTTATGCTAGAACAAGTCCTACAAAAACATGATCAACAACTCCACACAAGGTCTTTATGACTACTTTATACCAGAGGCCATTAGACTTGTGAACAGTCAGAAACGATTAGTTCACCTTGTGTTAGATTCATAAATGCACCTGCAATTTTGACACTTATTGACATAATACGCACCTTTGTGGTGTTGGATAATAGCTACAGATTGGCCACTGCCATTAACCTTTATGTATTTCAACTCTTTCTAACCTTGTCATATTTTTAGATTTTAGACTTTTAGACTAAGTATTTTGAATTGTGAAACTTAATCTCACCTACATTTTAAATAGTAGTAAGTTTGTCACAGATTTACATCAACCAAATAAAATATGAAGTATCATTTTTAAAATGTAAAGAAATCCCTGTTTTGGCAAGTTATTTATATATCTGTACAGTATATAAGCTAGTACACACTGCACAAAGCAACTGTTTTGAACAATCGAGCAATCAGTGTGTGTGTGTGTGTAGGTGCTTGTGTGTATATGACATAGTAAAAGAAAGATGTAACAGACACAGAACAAGTGTAAGTATCTATCTAACTACCAGTGTTTAAACCAACCCTACACACATCTGTGTGAACATCTGTATTGTAATCTGAGTGTAGGACCAATCTTAGTTGACCGGTTGGAGCTTTCATCCCTCTGTGTTATATAGTGGATCGAGCCAACAGTAAATGATAAAGGTGTAAAAAAAAAAATTGGGGGTGGGGTGGGGTGGGGTAGCGGTGTCCTTGTCTAGATGGGGGGATGGGGGATTGACAGACATCCGCATCAAGCATCTTGCCTCGTGACCTTGACAGGCGTGGTGTTATACTACCGTGGTTACGGCGTGTAGTTGTGGAAGAAACCGCTCTGTCCTCTGACCGCAGAGACAGAGAGAGAGACAGAGACAGAGACAGAGACAGAGACAGAGACAGAGACAGAGACAGAGAGAGAGACAGAGACAGAGACAGAGACAGAGACAGAGACAGAGACAGACAGAGACAGAGACAGAGCAGGAGTCTAGACTTGATTCTGAGATACAGAAAGTGCTTGTAGCCTGTCAACAGTCACCTTTACTCTTTATAATAAGCCTCCATTAAACATGCAGCAGGACTCTGTGTATGTGTGTGTGTGTGTGTGTGTGTGTGTGTGTGTGTGTGTGTGTGTGTGTGTGTGTGTGTGTGTGTGTGTGTGACGCGTGCACAGGCTGATTTACAGTGCGCTGTGCAAATGTCGTAGGTTCTCTCTCTCTCTGTGTGTTATCTGATCCACGGCTATCTCATGCAAAGTGTGTATGTGTATGTGTATGTGTGTGTGTGTGTGTGTATGTATGTTGCGTCTGCCATTGCAGAAAACAGATGGTATCATAATGACATCATTGCACACTGGGGTTATGTTCTCTGAGGCTCAAAGCAGGAGGAAGAAATTAGGAGGAGGCATCAGATGAGTGTTTGTCAATTAATCTAAAAGACACACATACACACACACACACACACACACACACAAACACACATGCACGCAAAAAAACAAAAACCCAGAGAGCTTTTTGAAAACATTTAGCTTGAGGTTGCCCTACTAAACGCCAACCTGCTTTTCACCTCGCCTGCTCGGCTGTTACAAATGTCAGCGCTCCTCAGTTAACTGGACTTGAAATGATCTGCCCCCCCCCTCTCTCTCTGTCATGTTCTCCTTCATTTGTTAAGGGTGCCCTGAGCACCTGAGTTTCTTTTTAAGAGCATCTCTTTTTCCCTCTTCCTTTTTTCCTCTCTGCTCTGTTCTCGAGCTCTCTCATCTCACCGAGCAGGGAGAAACCTGTCACCACACAGCATTAGTATGCTCTTTTCATATCTGTGCCTCTTGCTTCTTCTTCTTTTTTTTTTTCTCCTACCCCCCCCCCTCCTCCTCCTCCTCCTCCCCCTCCCTCTTTTCCTATCCTTTCCTTTTCCTCCCCCTCCTTCTCTTTTCCCTGCAAACATAAAAATAGTTTATGCCTCTGACAAGAAAATGCCTCTAATCCTGAGGTTTGTTGGAGAGCAAACAGACGCAATTGGCCACTTATTATTCTGTGTAGAATTTTCTATGTGGGGTGTTTGTGGTATCCATGGCAACAAAGTAGGGTGCACATATCCCCCTGTCACCGAGCAGAATGGGAGGGGAGAGGATGAAAAGAGGCAATAAAATAACACACTTACTGAAATGCACGGGGCAAGCTATAACCTGTTAGTTCAGTGGCTGGTGTGTGTTGTGAGTGCGTGAGTGTGTGAGTGTGTCTTTGTGTGTGTCGCTGTTTATCAAGTATATTATGGTATTTACGCACCTGCATATAGCTTTTACACAATCAGATTTGCATTTCTCTGATTGCATGCTTGTTTGTGTGTGTGTGTGTGTTTGTGTGTGTGTGTTTATGTGTGTGTTTATGTGTGTGTGTGTTTTCGATAGGCGGAGCTTGTGAAATTATTACAGAGAGGAGCACGAGACAGAGAGACACAGGTGTACATTTGTGTCTTAATGCATGTGGATACACATATGGATCCAGGTGCCATTATAGCCGACGCTCGTCTCCAGCTGGGTTGGATGGGCCCGTGCGTGTGCCACAGGGAGATAATCTCTGTCGTAACGAGTCTTTCACACGTGCACCTTTTCTTTTCATTGGCCCGCAGAGGCCCTGCCACTCCATCTAACACCATGGAAATCAATGAGAGCCAGTCAGAGTGGTGTGAAGATTGAGCTGCGGTCAATCTGCTGTGGCTGTTTTGTTGCTGGGGAGGATTTGCATCATGATTTCATGTACGTGAATATATCTCACCACTTTCCTCTATGTGTGTGTGTGTGCAGATGTGTATACATTTAGATACATGTTTACCTCACTTCTCTCTTCCAATTTCCTGCCTTTATTCTTCTCTTGTTTTTTTCTCTTCTTTATCCCACAAGAGATTTGCTGTCAAGATGAATAAAACAGGAAATACATATTCTTTTAAAAGCAACAACAACATATACAATTCTTTCAATTTTCTCTTCTATACTCATCAATACTGCTTTTATCCTCTTTCCGTTAATCCTGCTTTTTGGCACGTGCTTGATCAATAACTTTATTACCGTTGAAAGGTTGGATTCTGGGGTGAGAGGTCACGGGGTTCAGAGGTTAAGAGTTTTTTTTTTTTTAGTGCGAGTGTCCAGGTTGTGACCTCATCCTGCTGGACGCACTCTACCTTCATTCTTCAATTGTCCACACAGACAGAGACAGACAGCACAAGAGTCATCAAGCAGTGGATGGTGTGTGGGGTCACTTATTCAGAGATTATACTACTAAATAGGAACAGTTGGAGTTCTGTTGGAATGGTGGCTACATATTTGTTCCCAGTCCTAAATATAATCACGTAAAGAATCGCAATGGCTACTTTTTCTTTTCATTTCATGGAGTTGGCACAGTTTCATTAATGCACTTTTCAACTTAGTAGCAAACATAATTTACCCCTTGAGGAACATGAGCTTTGTGGCAGATTCCGAAGCCGTTAAAGGACAGGCAGAATCGTGACCATGACGACAAGTCGACAAACAAAGAAACGTGATATTGCATGTTCTGAGGATCCCTGCTCAGCTAGTTTACAGAAGTATTCAATATTTAAATACGCGTTGAGTAAAGTGCGTTTACTGATTAGAGTGTGTGAGCAGATTGGTGTTTATGAATGTTTATGTTTAAGGGTGTTACTAACCTAACCTAATAACCTAATATGTTAACATAAAGTCAAACCAGCACACTATGCACACACAATTCTATAAGGTAAGGTTGGATCAAATATGAACAAATATCACAGATTTTGTTCCTTTCTGATCTCCGTGCTGCGATCAGGGAGCACATCACACAGCCTTTGAATCTGGAGTGCCACAAAAAAAAAAAAATCAGACGGCAGTGTCGTGTCGATGTTCCCAGGTGATTTCCCCAGCTGTGTCTCTTATCCAATAGCTGCACAGTGTGTTCCTTTCTGTTTCCTGCTCTTCTTTTTTCCCCCCTTTTTGTCATCCTCTCAGCATTGTAATTGAAGATTAATGGAAAACATGAGCCCTGCATCGAGTGAATAGTAAATAACTTGGATTATTCAGCACTGACTGTAATCTCTGATACTAGGATCTGTCTGATGCCTGTGTCAGCGTACTGTAACCTGAGCCAGAGGTGAATGCAAAAGCCTTGAAGGATGCACCTGAGAATATTCAGTATTTGTATCACATGATATATTATTCCTCTGTGACATAGAGCTCCATTGTTGTCCAAAAACTATTACAAACACATCAGTGAGCCTCATTGTTGCACTGGGTGACATTATCCTGCATTACCATGAACACACACACTATTATTTTGACTCAATCCCACACACATTGTTCTTCCACTGAAAATATAAATCAGCAGATGAAAATAGTCCCCCAAAATTTCCTCCTGTTTGAATAACATTTGCTAAAAAAATGACAGTGCTCAGCTGTTTAAGCTAGCTTCTAAGCCTTTTTTAAAAAATACTAAAAAACATTTGACTAGTGGTCTGTTTTTAAAGATTTACACCTTCAGTAGAAACAGTCGATTTGTCGATCATTCTTAGAAGAAGCACAGCAGGATTCATCAGGGCGTTTTCGTGAATTTTGGAGTTTTAGAAGCTTGGTGATTTATGGCGCTTTTCCACTATACAGTTCTAGCACTACTCGGATCGACTCAACTCGACTCTACCCGGTTTGGCTCCAGGTACGTTGTTTTCCATTACTTCATAGTACGTACTCAACGTTGGCGGGGTCGTCATAGCACGGCTGCGAGAAACTGCCGTGACGTCGTTTTATACGCGACACAAACACATAAACAATGGAGGACATTGAGGCGATGGTGTACTTGCTAGTATAGGAGCCACGTTAACTCGCGTGAAACTCGCTGTAACTATTGTTGCCGATATTTCAAAATGGCGGGTTTTGATTCTTGTGTGGGACGTCGCTCTCATGACTCTTCCAGTGACGACACTCTCTGACCAATCAGTGGCCGGCAGTCTGTTGACGTCACATTTTAATACGGCTCGGCTCGCTTGGAACCTCGCCAGAGCAGGTACTAAACATGACCAGGTACCAGGTACTATCCCTAATGGAAAAGCAAAAAAAACGAGTCAAATCGAGCCGAGTAGTGCTAGAAGTGTATAATGGAAAAGCCCCATAAGGTACTTCTCGCTGGGCTAAAGCACCTAACATGTTAGCTAGCCTAGAGCGTGCTAACACTAGTCAGTCCAAGCTTCTTTCTATTTTCTCTGAAGTGTACTGTTTACTCCCTTCTCAGGACTGTACATCGTTTAATTTAATAAATAGTTATTGAAGGGGAAACAAAGCTCTCCAAACTAGCAAGCATGCTAACTGTCAGGTAGCATGCTCGCTAGTTCTTTCCCTTTACCTTCGTCATTAATGGCTCAAGATGTTCACACGGTTTATTCACACAAGTTATTTATACTATCAACTGCTGTCTGAAAACTACTCCTCTTTTGTCAAGCAGTTTACACTCCAACAGAGGAGGTTAAATTAAAGTGGATGGTGCGACACAGATAATTAACGACGATAGCTTCCTTCATCTTGGAGTCTCTGGCTCTCCCTTCCTTCAAAGGTCAGCGCTGTCAAAACAGCTTGCCATTGATCAACAGGGCAAATTTACAATTCAAGAATCTTGAACACATTGTCGGTTTTCGTCTTTTCAAGTGATTTACTGGCAAGAAAAATGAAGATGAAATTAAAAATACACCAGCCTTATACTGTTTCTCCCCCCTTCACCACCACTGTCACTTGTTCTGTCAAATTAAAAAACAGAAATTGAGTGATTATATGACCCCCCCCCCCCCCAATGCGGTCACTCGTAAAATCTCGTTTGTACCCACCTGCAAAAAGTGCATCTGGTGGCCCTGTACCCTTATTTCCACCCCCCCACCCCCAGCCCAAAATCGCCCACTGATTAAAGCTGTGAAGTATCCTGCAACACAGGACAGGAATCAATAAGTGAATTAGACTCCACTTTCAGCTTCCTCTCCAGCCAGCCGGCCCCAAAACCAGCTGCCTGGGATAATGGGCCTGGACATGGGGGAGTGGACGAGAGTGGAGGAGGCATGGGGACAAAGAGGCTTTAAAGTAGTGTGATATACTGCTGTGACACATCATCACTGCACACTAGTATATATATATATATATATATATATATATATATATATATATATATATATATATATATATATATATATATATATATAAGCAGAGGAAGAGGGAACACAACTACAGACTGCATGACTATGACTCTATACACACTTATCATCAAACTCTCAGCAGGGCGCCAGGGAAAGAACCACTTTGTCTTGATGTGGTCATTGCTTTGCATTTGTTTATTTTGTATTGTAGAAACATCTTTGATACAAAGCACTTAATACTGCAGATCTTCTCGGAAATGATTTATCTAGCAGCATCTTAACATGCCACTGAGTTTCTGTCGATGATGTGTTGGGAAGATTTGCACTCACAATAATCTCCTATGATTTGATTGTATCGCCAAATGATGCAATCACAATTCAAAATTGACAAGGCAAATTTTAAGACAAGTATCACATATAGCCTTATATACACACACACACCACCTGGTGGTGATCTACAATCAGTGACATACTTAAAAAATTACTAAACATTGGCTTTTGTAACAGACATTTCAACTTGTCGTCTAATAACAGTGAGTTAGATGAGAAGATAGACCCCACTCCCATGTGTGTCCATTAAATATGACGCTTAAGCCAGGAGATGATCTTCCTAAACAAACAAGATACAATCAGAAGTGCTGGTAAGAGTTTTCTTTCTTACTTTCAAGTGAAACAATGCTTCCAGTCTTCATGCTACGCTAGGCTAATAGGCCTTTTTCACAGCACACATTTATAGTCAGAGTACAAAAATCACAGGTGTTACTAATAATATCACCAGTCTCTCAATAAGTCAAATTAAAGAAGACAATGTAAATGTAAGGGCTATAAGGAATGGACAAATGGGCTTACAGTCATTTTGCCATCACAAGAAAGACAAGAGAGACAACTTTGTAAAGACAGCTTAAAGTCATAAATAGGGACTGAAAGATAAGCCCATGAGCCTGTATGTACCCATTTACAAACATGTAAGTAGACCTATCTTACTACAACACATAGTACAGTATAATAGTTCTGATTAGTACTGATTAGTTTGAGTGCGGTAATACAGAAATGGATGAATAAGTAGTACATAATCTTTCTCAATACATAAGATGATAATAGGATGATTATATTTCAAAACAGAAGACACATACAATGCACAAAACTAAGACCTAAAAAAGTAGTAACAATACAAGTTTTTATTTTAAAATTTAGATCAAGAGTGCAGCCTGCCTGCTCCTTTGTCTTTAGACTTAATCTCCCACTTTTGCACACATTTAAATATCAGGAAATTAAATATTTGTCGAGACAATGACTCGTCTCGACAGAGAGATTTTGAATCCCGCATGTTCTCAGCCCTCTCATATCGCCAGGAACACTCATTACTCATTACATTGTGTTTGTATTAGTGCCATGTTTCTCCCTCTGTTTGGCAGCGGACCGGTTGTGTTTTTGCCACGCTCTTAGCAGGGGTGTGATGTCATATCACAGTGCCATGTACCGCCGCCACGACGGTGCATCTGCTGTTGATCTTGGTTTAAATGAGAACGGCAACGCCAAGTCAGGCCCCAAATTAACAGGATCATCACCATCAATAATCAAGGGAATAGAAGATTTGGATGTCACTGTCGTCGGGTAAAACTCTCACAATTTCTGATGTGTCATATTTTCAGCCTAGTTTGGAGCTGACCACAACTTAATAATCCAATTATTTGAAAGCACGGACGAGTGTGTAATTCTTCTCTGCCAATAGAAATCACCATGGTTTGACTTAAAAGTGACAGACTAAAGAACAGTAAGCTTTTCTTCACACCATGGTCAAACCGCTGACTTCATTTTGGTGTTTGTTCACTGTGAGTGAATGAAAACATCAACTCTTCTTCTTCTCACATTTCCTCCGTAGCTCCAGGCACAGCTCCGACACAGTCCCTGGGTCGTACACTTTGGGTTTCAGAGCTCAGCAGCCAGTGGATAATGCATAGAAGACTTTCACTTTCTGTTGTCTTTCATCCTGTCAGTCAGTTCATTCAGTCAATTTTTTCATTCAATTCTGACTTCACAGGGATGAGATATAAAAGCTCTGGCGTGGCTGACATTTTGCAACATGCAAACTGCTGATGATACGCTTGTGATCTCTCAAGCAGCAAATGCAAAACACTGAGAAGAGGCAGTGAATACATGTCGATCAGCCTGCAGCTAGCGAACAGGTTACTCTGCGGCGTGCTGGTTACTGTTGAGCTTTTTCTCAACTGCTCAAAGCCTGATGTTTTTTAATGCATGAATTATATATGAAGAGAAATTCTTGAAGGCGAAAACTCAGTGGAAAATAATCTTACATTTCTCCCCAATCACACCTGTCAAACTTCACTTTAACTCAAACTTCAGTTTCCTTTTGCTGTATACAAACAATAATACACCATACAAACTGCTCGGGTATGGCATATTAAATAACCAGACATTAAACACATGCCTCAAGTTTAAAGGGCTACATTGACTTTTGTCAGGTGTTTGGCTTTTAACACAACATGTCTAAGAGGGTAAATCATCACTGTTACAGTTGGCTAACTCTTTAGCATTAGGCTAATGAATAACTAACCCTTTGCTAAGCCTGGCCCTCCTTAGTTGTTTTGCTATTCATGTCAAGATTTTCAATCAAACACAGAAAGTAAACAGCAGCAAGTAACAGCTGTCGCTGGCAGATTTGATTGGTTACAGTTAGCTATAGCTAACTAACACCGACTGTGTGAATTGCTTGAAACTCCCATCTCACTCCTTATTTGAAAATGATAACCATACAAAATGGTCTTTGAAGATTAAATACATGATATCAGCACTATGTAATGATGTACAAAATACCAATGCTAAACCTCACAGCAAATAATAAGTAAATAACTTGTGTGAATAAACTGTGTGAACATCTTGAGCCGTTAATGACGAAGGGAAAGGGAAAGAACTAGCGAGCATGCTACCTGACAGTTAGCATGCTTGCTAGTTTGGAGAGCTTTGTTTCCCCTTCAATAACTATTTATTAAATTAAGTTGTACAAGTCTAAAAAAGTCAAAGCTTCAGCAACACTTGTAGTGTAGGAGAACTTTATTAACAGAACAACGTATTTCAGCTTGCGATCTTCATCAGGGTCATCATTAAACACATTAAAAACAGTCAAATTAAATAGTGTATTCAAAAAAAGATTTTTTTTTTAAATATCCAAAAAATAACCAATCATGTGCATCCAGATATGTATCAGCCGATATATATATGGTGTATGATGTATATGGTCATGTGAGTATCCAATAAATGACATGGGTGACACCATATACAGTACCACCGTCACCATTTAAACATGGAGTAGACATGAAACTAGTAAGCCCCAGTATTCTAATACTGTATGATCAGGTTAATATCAGACTGATAATTCTTTCTAATGCCATGCCATTCTATATGACTACAGAAATAGCTAGTTACCTGGACAAACAACTCAAATGTTAAATTCATACCATAAAATGCAATGCAATGCAAATGAGAAAAAGGCTTTGAGGATCACTAAAAAAATGATTTTAGGTAAAGTTCCCCAAATCTACAGAGCAGCAAAGAGCTAATGTTACCCTAGCCTCTGATATAATGGTTAGTGGCACCTGGATTTTTCATAATATAACCCCACAGAATAATATAGTTAGCTAATCTCATGATAACTCTTGGCCTTAATGCATTGTCACTAGTGTAAATAACTAGTTAGAGTACACATTTGTTTAATCCTTCCCCCGTCTGCTCTTCTGACACTCCATACTATGAATATATACAGAGTATCACTGTTTATAGAGGCCCATGTACACCACTCTGACAAAGCATGACAGAGCTGCCGGGCCTACTTACAGTTGCTCAGCTATGATTGGATTGGTCTGTTTTAGGAGGATGTTTAGTGAATGGTGCGAGAAAATATGACTATATAAAAGCTTTAATACTGACTGGTCTGATCTTTTTTATCACACACATATGAGGCTTGTAAGTTTTATAGATTTTTGCTGGAAAAGTAGCCAGATAAAATAAGATTTCATAAGGATTCAACATCCCCACATATCCAAATACCTGCCAAATACCCAATTACCTACTGATGAGTTTCAAGAGACCCTTTAAGAAAGCACAAACAATTGGCTAAATTACTGTTTTATTTTACAATAAAATGTACTACAATTTCACAATTAACAGGATACTGACAATATCTAGAATGTCTAGGGGAGAAAAAAAGTCTAAACCTTTCAGGCATGCAGAAGGATTAGTATTAAAGTTAGAGTAAGGTAGACAAAGCAAAAAGATTTTCAGCTGTTTAATCATAACAGACTTGAGTAGGCCTATTGATGGAGATTGAGACTCTGTTTCCAGACACTTCAGGCTTAAGAATTAAAGAATAAGTTCCTAATATTTAATATTTTCCCTATTGTCAACAAAGCCCATGAAAAGACCAAAAGCAACAATGAACTGATCTTAATTAAAATTACTGCGTGTGTATCCACAGTCTGAAATATCTTACAGTGCTGAAGCCATTCATTGTATTGTCTAAAAACTATTAAAGCCCCCACAGGCTCATTGTCCTCCCACAGAGGTGTTTTCACTTCAATTGCTCAATTAGAGGGGTTGTGTGAGCCTGTGCAGACTGTACTTAATCGGCATCTCTTCACTTTTCCTACAACTTACACCTTTTCTTATCAGTCACGTTTCCATTAGGGAAGCTCCAGGTAAAATTAAGGAGGCGGGAACTTTACAGGAACGTCCTCTCACTCGGTCCTTTCAGCCATTGTGTCTCCATTGCAGAGTAGGACCTTGATAGGACCCACCGGACTCTGGAGGTGACCTAATCATTCTGCAACAGTTTTGATCGTTATGTTGTGTAACAGTTTTGACCGGGAGATTGTCTATGGCAACACGCGCCAACGGTCACGGCCATGTAAAATTACCCCGAAGTTCCTGTAGTGGAAACGGCCCTATACGCATGATTTGGTGACATCAGGTAGTGTATCTCCACCCAACTTCCACTCGACTAGAGGTGTAGTCAGCCAGGGTTACTGACACCTTGGTTATACCTGGAACTAACATGTGTTATTGGTGATCCCATCACAAGTGGACAGCTCTAAATACATGTCTACAGTAAATGAACTCTGATACGCATTGTGTCATGTCACTCAAACCACTTGCCGAGGTGGTCTGAGACACATTTGACCACTTATCTTTTGTAGTGTAAACGCTCATGTGTCCTGATGCATCCCTGGCAAAGGAACAGACAAATATATCATCAATGTAGTGGTTGTAGTGGTGGTTGAAATAATGTAGATGAGCACAGATGTACATGGTTGGAGTAATCTGAACGGTTGGAATAGTTCAGGCATGTCCAAACTATTCCATAAAGGGCTGTGTGGCTGCAGACTTTTGTTCCAACCAATCAATAGCGCACAATCCGACCAATCGACTATCTGAAGACTGAGATCGGTTGATTAAATGAGTCAAGCCTGTTGTGATCCTGCTTGGTTGGAATGAAAAAATCGTTTCGACATTCCTGGAATAGCTCATTCATGGTTATTAGTTCTTGAAACATTGTTATTAGCACTAACAACAAATCTGATTGAAGTGTGTGCTCTCAATCGGTTTGAACAAAAACCTGCAAGCACACGACCCAGTCTGCATACAGTTGATTGGTCGAGTAGAACATGGTATAGTTTGGACATGCCTGGCCTATATATACTATATGCTTGTGAACCACTGAAGATTGTCCTCTTCAGGAACCAGCGGGCTTATGGTTGAAAGCCATTGACACGATGGGGATTTGGTCTTTTCGTGGCATTTGTTGAAAATAAGAGGAATATAGATGAACCCCTGTTTCATCCTATAAAGACAGTAAAGCTAGTAACGTGATTGTACTGTGAATCTAGACTGATCAGTTTTTCTACTGCCTCGGCATCAGGTTGTGTTTGACTTAATCGTGAGCTGTAAAGCCAAAAAGACACCGCTGTTCATCTGTAAACATGCAGTCTCTGTGAGGCATGAGCAGGTTGTGTTTGAGAAAAACCGACTGATGTTTCCAGTGCTATTTTTCATCCCCACTTTGATATGACTCACACCGGGGCATCCATAGTGTTTAATGTAAAAGCTTGCCCACACAATTTCCTACTTACTGTAAACTGATGTTTTTTCTTTCTTTCACAAATCCATTGTCTTTCTTTTCTGCTGTGCCCTGTGTGGTTGTATAAATATTGGCATGCATCATGTGTTTGCTTTGGAATGCGTGCAAACACAAGATTATAAAAACATGTCAGGTTTTTTTTTTTTTTTTTTTTTTTTGCGCAGTAATCAAGTTCCTCAATAATTCTCTCACATATCTGTATTTACGCATGTTTGTACTGTATGTACATCTGTGTGTGCGTTGTGTGCGAAAGCTCTTAATAAGCGCTCTGAGTGTAATATTGTTTATTTGTCGCTCCCCTGGGTGCGACTGTGTGTTTGTGTGTACATATGCATACGTGTGTGCTTATAAGTATGTTTACATGCACGCTATTTATAAGTAACTCCCTGAAATTTGTATGTGTCCATGAAATTTAAAGGCGCGTGTGCTTGTTATTTCCAAGTTTTTTGAATTTCCCCCTTGTGTACTTCTTTATTTATTTGTTAGTGTTGTGTGTGTGTGTGTGTGTGTGTGTGTGTGTGTGTGTGTGTGCCCTGTATATGTTTGTTTATGCACCGTGTGTGTGTATGTGTAGATCTAGTTGCTGCTGGCTGTTTCTCTGTCAGTCCTTCCACATGCAGCCGCCACCCCTATTAACACTTCCATTAATACTAGATCACAGATGGAAATCATCCTCTCACCCGGCAGATGCTTTTAGATTTTGATGAGCGTTTTTATATCAACTCCCAGCGAGAGAAGAGCAGCAGAACAACTAGTTTTATTGATGGCAGAGAAGAAAAAATCTCACTCACTTTTTCCTCTGGCACACATGCTCCGTTTTTTGCTGCGAGGCTTCGCTTTAAAAACCTACTGTAAAATGAAGGTTGGAAGGAAGACGATGGCGGGCAAAATGGTCGGTGATAAAGAAGAAAGCGGAGGGGTTGGTTTAGAGGGAGAAAACAAGTGTATTTGTCTCATTTGCATGCAGGCCTTTCAGCTCCTCAAACTTTCAATCTCTCCAGTTGCGATCCCCGCGCTCGTACTTGACAGACAAGAGACGAGTCGCGCGGAATACCAAGTGGCTGCGCGTGTTCATATTAGCACGCAACCTATAGCCACATATATGCAGCGTGCGCTCGCGTGCATGCGCGAGCACCCGCCACTTACGACCAATCACACACTACACGCGCGTACATCCTGATTCCATTACCCGACTGCTTGTCACTCACAAACACACATATTAACATTCATGCTCACACGTTCCTCCCCTCTCAGATAATCACTTGAATGCACAAACATACATACATTCACACATAAACAGACGCCAATTCCCCTTCAATCTCACAAAGGCGTACGCATATCACAAACATAAACTATTCAAACATGAGGCAAAAAGCATGCATTCTTATAGATACGCAGAAGCAAAAAATGCACATATTTCAAGCAATGAGGGACACACACGTTGTTACTGTACTGGATGTTTAGACTCATCCACACAAACAGACACACGCATTGTGCTAAATGATTTGTTTCCTCCTCCTCTTCCTCCTCTCTGATGCTTATGAATAATACAAGGATCTCAGGGGAACTTTTTGCTTCACATAAATAAGAATTTAGATAGAAAATTGCATTATTAATCTGTGGCTTCTGGCTCGGCTTCCCCCCCCCCGTAAAGAATTCATACAGTGTTGAGGGTTTGCGGCCTCGAAGGAGTCTTAAGGCCTAAAGGCCGGGCGGGTTACGAGTGAGGTGAGTTTGAGGGTTGGGGATGGGGGCGAAAGGTGGACCGATTTGGGAAAAACTGGTCCGTTCTGTGGCCAAATTCTTTCTTTGGAAAGTTGCAACATCACCAGCTGATGTGGAGCTGATGTATCTGTTGATATTATCTCATAAGCAAGCCCACACAGAATACTGATCACGCTTCCACGGAGTTCTGCAGATTTTCCACTAATAAAGATGCTACTTGTAAAACTTGTAGAACAATGTGACTGAGCATTAATTCACTGAAAACTATCTTTCTTACGTTAAATATATAATATTATCTATCACATTACAAGCAAAAAAAGTTTTCTGATTTTCATTCTGCATCACCACTGAAAACTGTAAAAAAAAAAAAGTGTGCAGATTCCGTATGGGACTGCTCATAAGAAGCCATGGCCTGGAGCGTTCTGGTGGTCGAGTGGTCAGAGCGCATGCCACATAATCACATCGGCCAGGGACCAATGCTGCAGGTCATTCCCCTCTCTCTGTCCTTGTTTCCTCTTGGCTTCTCTGCCACGTACAGACTAAATAAGTTTGTCCACCTGAAAGTTTATTTTGTCACCTATTTTTGTAATTCTTAAAAGTCCCCTTCATTAAAACTGTTGTGTTTTGCACATGTTGCTTGATGCTGGAAAATAGAATTTTTTCTACTATGCTCTGTTGCACCAATGCAGCAAAGTAATCAGGACCCAGCCTGAAAACAGTATGGAGTTCAACCAGGAGAGATCAGAGAATGAAGCTAAAAGTTATTTGTTATGCAGATGATACTGATGATGAAGTATTATCAAAAGTATCTGGTGCTCGGACTCTGGAGGGAGATTTTGAATCAAAGGACTTCAGTCCTGAGCAGCGGTAAGATAGATCTCCCCATGGAGTCCAGACACCGGTGGTGCTGATGACTCCTGCTGAGACTGATCCATGATGATGTTGATGAAGTGATGCGTAAAAAAACTGCATCAAGAAAGCACTAAAGCAGAGAGGAGGAAAACATATTTAAAAAGACAGCTTGCAATATGATAGGCTGATGAAGAAGGTGTGTCATCGTGCTTTTGGTTGACATCTTATTTGATGCCCCATAAAAAACGACAGCAAGGAAATTATGAGCTGTGAGAAGGATCAGAATGACCGAGGGATGAGAAATAAAACTATAGAGGTGAGCGTGTAAAAAGATGAACTTTCAATAAGCCTCATTTGTGTTTTCCTGTCAGATTTAGTGATAGTTTAAAGTTTTGTTTCAGATGATGAAAGTTTGCACACAGGGTTAGAAATGTAAGTTCTGATGTAAATTAGAACTTAAGTGTAAATGATGGTATAGAAGCATTTCATAAACACTTCTGAAATACACAGAAGTTCTCACACTTTGCGACATGTGAATTTCATCTGAATATAGCAAGAAGATCATAGGAGTTGTGTGAAAAATTGCAGCTGAGGTGTGAAGATTTAAGTTTTCTCTTTAAAAAAAAAAAAAACATTGTTCTGTTGCGTCTTTTCAAAGTTATGCTTTCTTGCTTTCCTTCTTCTTTTTTTGTTCTTTAGTCCTTTTTCCTCTGTCCTTTTGTCCTTCCCCCCTCCAACCCTTTTTAATTGTCCTCTTTTGTTTCACTCTCTGGATGAATTCAGTTAGAGAAAAGCCTTCGCTCGTCTCGTTTCTCACCGGGTTCGGCACATATCTGCTTGGCCTTGGCCCTTGAGGCTACTATAAAGAACATGTCAGAGAGGTATAGCATCTCCATTTATATGTGGCACGTGAATGCTGCCACGCTTTTATGACTGACAGTCCCATTCAACCATAAAACTATACTGCCTTCATATGTGAGGGGAAATGCGCACGTATTAAAAGACACTGCGGAGAGACACATATGTACATGTGACTTCCTTTACGGCTGCATCTGATGAACAACCGGAGTAATAAAATTCATAACACCATCATGAAGGAAAAGGAGGCATGGAAAAGCATTCTATGTCATTCCTCCTTTTTCTCGCTGCATGTTTTGAGCACTTCATGCAAATACTGAAAAATAAAGTAAAATAAATATTTTAGACATACCACATCATGTCATCATATCATGTTTATATCAGGGTGTAGATTTTCCCCATAATTGATTCACAAACCCTTTCATTACAGCCGATTCTCTATTTGCTTCTATACTGACACCTCTATAGTGATTTCATACTGATTATAGATAGAGTCAAGTGGGAGCTACACATGCAATCAGACACTACACTTACAACAAGAGTAAATGATATAATCGATAAAGAAAAAAAAGTACATACTGTATGATTGAATACATGTGTACTGTCTGCAGCCAAAAAAACCCATAAAACCAATAAACAGACAAAACATAGATAGAGTTAAAGCTTTTTTGACCTCTCCAGAAAGTCAGTTCTCTTTATAAGGAAGAAAGACTAAGAAAAACCGAGTTGTGGCAGCGGTGTGAAAAACAAAGATCACTGCATCATTTCATTTGCAGTCTTAGAACACAGTTGGCACAGTTGTGTATAAAACTAAAATCTGTAAAATAACCTTTCTTTTATAATTAAAACATGAAAGTTGGACATTGAGATCCTGTCATTGTAAAACATGATTTTATCCATTTGGTATTACAGGAATTGTGGCCAGTAGGGGGCAGCAGAAACAAGTTGTGACATATTATCGTCTTTTAAGTTGATATGTTGAACTTGTTGGCAAACAGTTGCTTATTACCACATCCAGCAGTTTTAAAGCAACATTATCATTCATTTAAAGTCGTGTTTCTGTCCACCTGCTGATTCTAATTCTAATATTCGCTCTCTTTTAGCTCTGATTTTACCGACTCCTGAGGGAAATATCTTGCTCTTTTGCTGCTTAATGTTTGCTGTTTGGTGCTGAGCATGTAGAGTACACTGACTACCACTAAGAATAAACCAAAACCTTAAAGATGGAGCAGGATGGCTAAATACTGAGCTGAAAGTCCACTAAAGCTGCGGGGAGCTGCAGAGTCACTGATAAATCTCTGTAGGTTCATTATACACCATCATTTCATATTTTGTTATTATACAAATATTGATTATAGCCATTTCAAAGTTACTGTATGTCAACAATATAATATAGTAAAATATAGTTTAGATTCCAGTATATTTTTAGTATATATATATAAATATATATATCAATAAAATGATCAGTGGAAGCCTGCTGGAAGAGGAGAAATAAGGGGAACTTTGTGTTTAATGGGTTCTTATTATAAATGTCACTGTAAAAAAAAAAAAAAAAAAGTGTTTAGTTATTGTGTATATATGTACACTACTGTCTGTGAGTGCACAGCCTGTTTTGATTTTGTTTTCATCAAAACAGGTTGTATATAGGTATATAAATATATATGTGTGTGTGTGTGTGTGTGTTTTACATATCTGCAGTTCCAGTGAGTGTGTGTGTTGAGGCGGGGGGGGGGGGGGGGGGGGGGTTGTGCACTCTCAGACAGTACTGTGCCTTATTAAGAGACACAAAGCCCTCAGCAGGTGCTCCCTCCCTCCTACTCTCTGCTGTTTATTTGTTCAACTCGTAGAGAAGTCCCCTCTCTTTTAGCCCTCGGGGGGAAAACAAAGAGCGGACACACAAAGACACGACTGCCCCTGCATCCTCGCAGCGACAAAGCCAGGCTCCGCATGTCAGGGATGGCATGGCATGGAATGGCAGGTGTTCCATGGACGGGAAAATTGGAAGCCAACTTTTTATCCCCCCCCCCCCCCCCCCCCCACCCCCACAGACTTTTTTTCTCTCTGTAAAGTTGAAGGACATGAAGCCATCAGTGCAGAGTTGTAACCATTAACTAGCGGTCATTGATAGATAAGGCAAAGCATGTGTAAGCATGTGCAGATGTACCGTGCACACATACAAGTGACCCATGTATTACTTTTGGCACCTATCAAGGTGAGAGATCAAACTTTTTTTTTATCAACTTTAATCTCTAGAAGTTTTTACCAAAATTGCTAAAAGTGAAATTTTAAAGTTATGTTTAAGATAGAAGTAGCTTCACAAACTTACACATAATAACCATAACTTAAAATAGAATAAACTTTATTGTCATTGCACAAGAAGTACAACAAATTTTGCTTCGCTGTGCTTGAATATAAACATTTTTTTAAATAGACAGTAATAAATACACAAACACACACATGTACACACTCATCACAAATCAATAAATATATATAAATAAAGCATTTAAAAGAAGCTCGAAAGCAGACCCTTAAAAATACCCTTAAGAGAGATCCAGATGTACCTTCAGACATCTTCTGGGACATGTATTCAATATCATTAGCTGAAACAACATGTGTAATAAAGAACAGATAAGGTTTTTTTTTTTTTTTTTAGCCTTCTCTTTACATTTGATTTATTGATTGAGGATTTTTCAAGAAGGGAAAAGAAGCATACAGTATGTCATTTAAAGAACTACGTAGTTGAACTTTCATTGATGGAAAAACCATATCGCACAAATTCTTACTATTTTTTTTAAAAGCACACATTTTACATCTTAGAACATGTCTTGAGGAAACCTTTTTTTGGTTATTGATCTTTATTTTATATATTATAAATATACTAAATACATATTTGTTGAATATGTTAAATGCAACTAGAGACATGGAGGATTTCATCATACATATACATATTTATATATTTAATTAAAAACACAAAAAAATCTAAGGTTGCTTCTTTTTTTTTTTTTGAAGAATGAACAATAGGGCAGATATGGGTCATGTCCTTGTTTCTTATTGACTTTTCCTATTGTTAGCCTACATGTGATTAATCATGTGATCGCTTGAGAGCCGCTCTTAAAGGTTACACCTACACTGTTACTCCTACGCTGATTCCTTTGTGGGCAAACTTTAACGCCTAACAATACGACTTAAATCATTTAACCGTAACGCAACCTTCAAATATCTGTTTAAAACGAGGTGTCCGGCGCTTCTATAATCTCATATCCGAACTGTGGAATTTGCTTTGTTACTAATACTCCTCTGTTAATTGTTGGGAATTTGACCACTCGTGATTTAACATGTGGACCAGAATGATATTCCTGGCATTAGTGCCTTGTCAATATGGACCAATACACCCAAAGGATCAATACTTTGTCAATATTTGTTTTTCTTGCTCTGCATTTGTGTGTGTGTGTGTGTGTGTGTGTGTGTGTGTGCGTGCCAGTTTGTGTGTGGAGAGAGGGCTGCTTGCCAGCTGTGCAATCTGTTCAGTAATCTAGGTCTGGTCTGTACATACACTCCACAATCTGCTCCGGTAAAACTGGCCCTACCCTCCCTCCTCCTGCACACACACACACACAAACACACACACACACACACACACACACACACACTTGTACATCTATCCATATGAAGACCACTGATTAACTGCAATTTTCAGTGAAGTGTTCTAACTCTAATCCTTAATTCAAATTTAAGCCAAAACTTCTTTTTTTAAAAACCAAACTTTGCACAATTTGACCTCGGCTTCAATGTCAATCATGTGATCTAAATATAAAAAAAACTGGTGTTTGAGATCCGAGATAAAAGCAACACATAAACACACACTGGTGTTTTCTGATTCGGAGCATCTGCCTCTAACTGAGAAAAAAGAAAAATCCGTTGAACATTATTTCTTTATGGTCTCTCATTGTGAGTGCTGTCTCTCTCAAAGTATTCCTCAAGAATATTAAAATCACTGCTCGCCACGCGCTGCTACTTCCCAGTAGCCAACCTACTCTCTTCCTGATTCACAATAACCCTTATCAGCCCAATTTCCCTTCTCTCTTCCCTTGCCCATTTTAACATGACGCCCTGTTTGTTGTTTAAATGGAAGGGAGAGAAAATTGGCCACTTTCGCCGTTCAGAAACTCCCGCAGCTGTCGGTAATCGCCTGCGTGTGTGTATGTGTGCGCGTGCGCCATGGTAATGTGCAGTTACCACAGTAGGGGTGCGCGGGGCGGGGGTGTGGAGAGAGGGGTCATGGCGCGCGGCGGAGAAAGCGCTATTAGGAGAAAATGATAGGCCTGTCCCTGAAACTCCATTACACACCAAACACTTAAAAGACTGGACCGGCTTCATTACAGGGCAACATGAATCATGCAGCACTCACACAAGCAACTGGCCTCTCTCTCTCTCTCTCTTTTTTATCTCTCTCTCTTTCTATCTCTCTCTCTCCCTCTCTCTCTGTATCCCACTCTCTCCCCAAGCACAGCCTTCTGTTTAAACTGGAGGATCGCCAGGAAAGAGGGATGGAGCGAGGGAGGGAAGGAGGGAGGGAGCAAAGTAAAGAGGAGCAGAAGAGGCTTCAGTGTTGCCTAGGGCCAAGCCTGTTTGCCTCGGGTGTGACAAACAGGAGGAGAGAAGAGGAGAGGAAGGAAAATGAAGGAGAGGAGAGAAGAGGATGGGAGGAGATAGGAGTTAAGTAAGGGAAATGAAAAGAAGGAGAGAAGGGGAGAGGATAAGAGGAGAAAAGAAGGGGGAGAGAGGAAAGAGGAGGAGAGGAGATAGGAGTTGAGAGGAAAGGAAAGAAAATTAAGAGAAGGAAGGGAAAGAGGAAGGGAGGAGATAGGAGAATAAGTATGAGGAGAAGAAAAGAGGGAGAGAGGAAAGAGGAGGGGAGAGGAAAGTAGAGAAATTGAAGAGATGGACAGGAGGGAGGAGAATAAATAAGAGGAGAAGAGAAAGGGGGGAGAGAGGAAAGTGGTGGAGAGGACATAAGAGTTGAGAGTAAAAGGAGAGAAAGTGAAGAGAAGGAAGGGAAAGAGGAAGGGAGGAGATAGGAGTTGAGGAAAGGAAAGAAGAGAAGGAGAGGAGTGAGGAGAATAAATAAGAGGAGAAGAGAAGGGGGAGAGAGGAAAGAGGAGATGAGGACATAGGAGAGGAAAGTAG
>NC_084979.1:3562671-3580451 GCF_963691925.1 Scomber scombrus
CCCACCCACCCACCCACCTACCTACCTATCTATCTATCTATCTATCTATCTATCTATCTATTTATCTATCTATCTATCTATCTATCTATCTATCTATCTATCTATCTATCTATCTATCTATCTATCTATCTATCTATCTATCTATCTATCTATCTATCTATCTATCTATATATCTATCTATCTATCTATCTATCTATCTATCTATCTATCTATCTACCTACCTACCTACCTACCTACCTACCTACCTACCTACCTACCTACCTATCTATCTATCTATCTATCCATCCATCCATCCATCCATCCATCCATCCATCCATCCATCCATCCATCCATCCATCCATCCATCCATCCATCCATCCATCCATCCATCCATCCATCCATCCATCCATCCATCTATCTATCTATCTATCTATCTATCTATCTATCTATCTATCTATCTATCTATCTATCTATCTATCTATCTATCTATCTATCTATCTATCTATCTAATGTACACAAAAACAACACATTAATAATAATTGGCTATATAATGTACATATAATAATACAGTGAAAATATACACATATATACACATATTTCCTTATATATATATATGGTTGTATATCCCCAAAAGGACCAAGGTTCTTATACATAATCCATATATACAATAATATTTATGCCTCAGATTTGTTAATCATCTTATTTTGAAATATTAAAAAAAGAAAAGAAAAGAAAAGTGTTTTAAAAAGAAAAGATATCTGGATATAAAGATATATGTCAAAATATGTAACACTTTATATGTAGATATATATGTATTATGTACTGTATCTATTTACACCAGGCACTCACACATTTGTACACACACACATGCGCACACATTCACACATTTTTTATTTATCCAAAAACAAATTAAGAGACATCAATTATTTCAAAATAAAACAACTTGCTAGAAAACCAGTAAAATGACTTTTTAGAGATGAAACTGTTAAACTATTTCACTACACTGTTATATAAGCATCTCTTTACTCTAGCTGGGAAATATGATACATGGGACACCTGAGACATGGCAGCTACTAGTTAGAACACTAATTAGGCTGCAGCTCTTGCAGGTAGTGAGAAATTAACCGTGTGTGTCCCAAACAATTAAAGGATAAGTTCACCGTTTTTCAAGTCTGTCTTAAAACAACAGTCAGGTGTTAATATGAACGGTGAAAGAGGTTTTCCTCTCTGTAATCATTCCTCCTGTTCATACTGACTATTAAAACATCTCCTTCAAATGTGTTTTCAATGGAAGTGATGGAGGACTGTATCCACAGTGTGTCCACACAGTCATTTAAAAGTAGATGATCAGCTTCTATTCAGCTTCATCAGTGTGAGTTAGTCATATCAAGTGATATCTGACACATTTACAGTCTTTTTAGCATCAAATTCCCTCTTAGTGTTTCTCTGTTGAGCTGTGGTGGAAGTATAATAACATATTTGGGCTCCTGACTGTTGTTTTAAGGCAGACTTGGAAAACTGTGATCACTGACCACTTATTTATACTATATATATAATAATATAACATTAGTGTAAACAAATGTAGAATATATGAAAAACCTGTTGTTTATAAAGGATACATTGATATTCATGCTGTTTGCCATCACAATATACTACACACAAAATGTATTTTATATTACTAAGCATATACAGGCAAAGCTTAAATCACATGAAACAATGTCATTATTATTTCATCATTATTTATTAGCCTAATAACCTACAAATATATATATATCATACATTTACTATAATAAACAGCCTGAGATGTCCTAATAAAAATGAGTGCAATATTATGTCTCTTTGTCTTTTACAGATTATTTTGCACATAAGCTGTTGATTAACAAACATTTTGCACAATGTTCAATATATAAATGGTTTAAATATGACCACATTATTTTTCACACTTTGCAAAGTTATCCAGTGGGCCAGATTGGACCCCTTGGCGGGCTGTTTCTGGCCCATGAGCCGTATGTTTGACACCCCCTGTATTTTTAATTGTTATGTGTATAACACTGCTCTGTCCAATCTGTGTCCTAATATTAAAATAGGAAATACTGCATAAAAATAAGAAACATCACATTAGTACTTATGAATGCTTTCATACACAAAGAAACAACATTGAGCCAAATTTACCAATGCTTAACAATTCTTCATCTTCCATAACTGGTCACTGTTTAATTTCTGTATGAAATGACTTTACGTGAATACAGAAATGTTTGTCAGCTGATTTCCCTAATTTCCAATTTTCTCCACCAACAAAACATAGATCCACATGAAGCTCATGGGCAGCAGTAATAATCATAATAATAGCAGTAATTATATAATGGCAAAAATTACAGACACATGGAATCTAAAATACAGCTGTTATTAATAAGTGTAATTAATAAGTAATCAGTTTTAAGTTTTTTTCATTGGTTTCCACTTCCAGATACCCGATGCTCTTAATTTCATGATTGGACTCGCTTTTTAGTGGCTCATTTTGACTATGGTGTACACTGATATGCTGACTTATACAGTAGGTGCAGTATATCAACTTTTTATTGACCTCTATCAAAGACAAAAGGGAATAAAAATACTATAATATATAACGTATCTCTTACTTTATCAGTCCATTTTCACAACAGAGGCAAGTAAACCAATTGGAGCCTAAATGGAGCCCAATTAGAGCCGAGAGCATACGGAAACCAACAGTGAAGAGTTAAACCACCACACAGGATACAGAAATAATATCTGCTCTGTCATCTATTTTATATTTGGAAATGGGGGATCATTACCTTTTGTAAGTGAAATGGTCTGACTCAGTCTCAGTGGTTGAAAATACAAGTAGACAGTGGTGAATTAGGGTTGTTTTTATATTGCAGTGAGTGTGAGGCCCACGACTGCAGTTTTAAAGGCCCTCAAACCTGTTTCCTCAGTCAGTATCTGTCTATAAGTGATGGAATCCTACATGAACACAACATTCTGTGCCACAGTTTGAACAGTTGTGGTGCTTTTTTCGGTGCTTTGAAGTGAGCAGGACTTGGTAGGAGAGAGATGATGTCCTCTACACAGTCCTGATGAAGCAGACATTCACATTAACTCTAATTCTGATACTGAAGAGAAGCTCATTTCATCAGAATGATATTCTTTCTATTGAGATAGTGAAAAAAAGAAACTCACCTCTAATGAATGACGTGTGTGTGTTTTAACATGTACTCATCAATCTCTTTGTAGAAGATACATCTTTTCATGTATTGCGCCAATTAGTGTGAATACTTTATTTATTCATTTATTTATTTATTCATACAGTTTAAAGTTACAGGGACAGTGCACATTAATAAACATTTATGTAAAGATACGATATGATATGATACTATACGATACGATATGATACGATACGATATGATACGATACGATACTATACTATACTATACGATACGATACTATACGATACGATACGATACGATACGATACGATACTATACTATACGATACGATACTATACGATACGATACGATACGATACTATACGATACGATACGATATGATATGATACGATACTTATATGATACGATACGATACAATACGATACTTATATGATACGATACGATACAATACGATACGATACGATACTTATACGATACGATACGATACGATACTTATATGATACGATACTATACTATACTATACGATACGATACGATACGATACTATACGATACGATACGATACAATACTTATATGATACGATACGATACAATACGATACGATACAATACGATACAATACAATACTTATATGATACAATACAATATTACACGATACGATACTATACAAAACGATACGATACAATACGATACGATACAATACTTATATGATACGATACGATACGATACTTATATGATACAATACGATACGATACGATACAATACTTACATGATACGATACGATACTTATATGATACAATACGATACAATACGATACTTATATGATACAATACGATACGATACGATACGATACAATACGATACGATACAATACTTATATGATACAATACGATACTTATATGATACGATACGATACAATATCATAAGATATTCCTTAATTAGTCCCACAGTGAGGAAATGTACAATATTGCAGCAGCAAGTAGAAACAATAGAAAAAGCATCAATAAAAGAATAAAGAACAATAAATAAGTACACAAGCAATAAAAACAATAGTAGTAAAACATATAGTAAATAAATAGTTACCTTATGTACAATATAGAGTAATATTGGTGTTGTGATGACTTAATAAGAACACATAAATTATACATCCAAAACTAAAAAAATGACATGTAAAGTTTTAGTTGGCTTAATTCTGTCTTACATGTTCCATTGCAAGTCTTCAAACTCCAATTACTGCATATGCACAGTAATTAAATATTAATTTTAAAGCTTGCTGGCTGTAGGATTAACCAGATCCTACTTTACACATCACATCACCATCATTTCAGTACCATTCTAAATTAATTGGCGCGAATTTCCCCTAAAGTCATGCTAAAATAATTTTTTTTTTGCACTTTTGTCCTCAGGGGAAAAACACACAGAGAAAAACCTTTGGAGGCTTTCACACACACACACACACACACACACACACACACACACACACACACACACACACACACACACACACACACACACACACACACACACACACACACACACTGACCTGCCCTTTGAAACCTGCATACATAATGTAAATCAATTTATGGTTATACGTCTCAGGCGTATGCGCACGCTGAAAATAAAAGAACATTCTGTATTGTTTGCTGTGGTCACAGAATGTCTTTTTAGAGTCATGAGAGCTTCATTTTTTCCTCCTCTCCGTCACTTTTCATTCCCTTTTGCCTCTTTGCTTCCCGTCGCCATGGACGTACAATGCGCCGCTGTATATATTGGCTCGCGACATACCTCACAGTCAGAAGGCCACACGTGCAGTTATTCACCACGCTGGGATAAAGTACATTTTTCAGATACTTGAGAGGCAATAGATACGACACGCTGCGCAACACCTGGGATGATTAACATTCCATTAAACTGGTGTATCTCAATGAAAGATATGGTATTTTTTCATTTATTAATCTGTCTAAAGCATAGTAGCGTGTGCTGTATTATCAATAGACGGCTTGTGATGTAAAACAAGTGCAACACATGAAGCCGGAGGAAAAAAAAAAGAAAGATAAAAGATGACAGTATCAGTAAGCCATCTTGAGTTGGGTTAGTTGGTTACTATGGATACCATACATATATGCACCAGCTCTTGACATACACACTCCTTTAGAGCCCGACCTTCTTCAGCCCCCCCCCTTCACTATCATAACATCACTCACACCCCGGCCTACTGCGAGCCTCCTCCCCTCCAGCATAATGACATTTGCATACAGATGTCTCACTTGTGCTGATAATGCATGCGACATGTGTGTGTGCGTGTGAGAGAGAGAGAGAGCGTGTGAGTGTGTGTGTGTGTGTGTGTGAGTGTGTGTGTAGGCTGTGACTGTAATCAGCTGACATCTGAGTACAGGTTAGGGCTTGTTTAAAAAAACAAAAAAAACACTCATTATGATCATTATCACCGTTTTTCTAGAAGTGCAACAACTTCTTTGGCCTGGATAAAATGACACATACACACAGGCAGTAATGTGAGCACTCTGAAAAGTAAGAGGTCGGGGGAGGAAGAAAAAGGATGGAGTGATGGGTGAATTGAGAAAGAGAAAAAAACTGGAGTTTGCTGGAACAACTGTGCCTGGCAGACAGAAGTAAAAAGGGGATTGAGTTGGACTCGTCCTGGGCCCCGTTCCAAATCTGTGGCCCTGCCCCCCACTCCCCTCCCTCTTCGACTACTTTTTTCTTCTTCTTCTTGTAGTGTTTTCTTCTGTTGCCTCATAAAACAAGCCACCTACACTTTAGGACATCTGCTAAGCTGATTTTCTGGAGCTTAGCAGCGCCACAGTGGTATCAAAGAGATTAGGTGAAACAACATCCAACTCTGGCTTTGTGCTGTGTTTCAATAATGCAGCGCTCTGCGACTGTGTGTGCGTGTGCCTTCGTGCGTGTGCGTGCGTGTGTGTGTTTGCGCTCGCCTCCAGTGCACAAGCTCGGCTGTGTACGTGGGTGTGTGTGTGTGCGTGCGCGTCTGTGTGTATTATGCTCGGTGTTACGGTGCCATAAAGTCACAGAGCTGGTGTAATACAGTTGGATCTGGAGTGTGAGGCGCTTCTTCTTCTTCTTCTTCTTCTCCTTCGCATACAAGGATTCAGAAAGCGTAACCAGAGAGCTGCTTCAGAGGATCTCTTGTGTTTCTGAGCCAAACCCATTATCACTGGAGAGAAATCGTTTCCAGAAAATAAACTGTCGTTTTTTGGCGCTTGCTGGAAAAATCCTCTAAATGCTTGAGTTATTTTTTACAATCATATATTCTTTCTTAATGTTTATTTATTCTACTTATTTTTCTTATATAACTATTGTGTGCATTTCCCCCCCCCCCCCATCACAGTGCACATGCATTTGTTTTTCTATTTGGTAATGAAAGGGTGCTTTATGAAGCGAAGTGACTGTATCTTGCCACATTATGCATGCATGATGGCTAACACTTAGTAACTATCCACACACGTAATTAAGTAGTGAAATGTAATAATGTCATTTATCCCTCTGGGTTTTAGGGTTTGAATAATTGCTGCAGAGTCAGCCTACTGTGTATTATATTTGTGTGTGTGTGCGCGCATGTGTGTGTGACCGCGACTGCATGCTTGCTTTTTTTCTCCCCCCCCCCCCCCCCCCCCCTCTCTCTCTCTCTCTAGTGTGTGTGTGTATGTGTGAGAGATCAAGAGAGGGAGTTCTCATTTAGTTTTTTTTTTTTCTTTCTTTCTTTCTTTCTTTCTTTCCAACAGCTTTCACTTTTTTGTGCTCGCTAACTAGAGAAAAAAAGAGTGGAGAGAAGAGAAGAGGGAGCAGAGAGGGAGTGAGAGGAGAAAGGGGGGGGGGGGTTTAAAAGAAGAAAAGAGAGCAAGCCAAAGAGCATCGGGTGCTGTGTCAGTCTGATATTTTCCATAGTGACAGCTGGGCCCAGAAGCTCAGACCCTTTTCTTCTGGCACACAAAGCCCATTAAGTATGCCACTCGCTCAATGGCCCCCGCAGCCTCCAAATTGCTCCAAGCTCCTCCCTAAAGTGTGGCAGCCTTTGTCATTGTAATCAGGCCTTGTTTGTGAAGTGCTGCCTGTATTTACCGCTGCTCAAGGTGCATATTTGCCCAGCCGGCTGCTGCCGGGCGAACGCAGGAGGTCGGACTGTGGTAGACCAAAGACGAGAGAAGATAAGAGCACAGAGAGGTGGAAAAAAAAATAAGGGAAAAGGAAATGGAATGAGTAGAGAGGATGTAAAGGATGTGGGGGGAAAAGGGAGAGGATGGGAGGGTCAAGTGTGGAGAGAAGGTGATGGAAAAGTGAAGAAAGCAAGGAGAGGAGAGGAGAGGAGAGGAGAGGAGGCCTGGAAGAATGTTGACTTCCGAGGGTGACGGGGGGTCAGGGAGTCGACCTGAGGTAGAGGAGGAGGAGGAGGAGGAAGGAGGAGGTGGGACACAGGGGAGGGCGAGCTCGGCGATGCTAGTCTGGACCGCGGGGGTAAAAAAAAAAAGGAGGGGCGTGACGAGAGCCTGTTTACAACTCCCTTCAGATGCTGGGTGGCTCGAGGCGTCGCCGCGGAGATGAAGAGATCTTTGAGGGAGAAGTTTGAGAGAGAGAGAGAAAAAAAAGAAGATGCTCAGAGAATTTGTGTGACAGGAGAGGTGGAGCGACACACACACACACACACACACACACACACACACACACACACACACACACACACACACACACACACACACACACACACACACACACACAGACATGAGGAGTGGAGCGATGTGATGCCCTTTGGCAGAGCTGACCCCATTCCACGTGTCTCTACTCCCACCCTCCCTCAACCAAATCAGACCCCCCCCAAAGCTGTGAATAGGGTGGGGTAAGCAGGGAAGATAGCGGGCGGCGAAGGGTGGAAGGGTGGAAGGGTGGAGGGGGGGGTGTAAGTCTCTAGAGATGATGGTCATCGAAAGTGGCACCCAGACCAAACTTTGTCTGTCTCTTGGCCTTTTCCTTTCACTTTGAATGTGTGTGTGTGTGTGTGTGTGTGTGTGTGTGTGTGTGTGTGTGTGTGTGTGTGTGTGTTTGTGTGTGCGTGCGTGCGTGTGCCTGTTAAAAATTCATAACTCCCACCAAATAAAAAAAAAAAAAGAGAGAGAGAGAGAGAGGAAGGAGAAGTGTAATAAGTGAGTAATGAAGAGCCAGAGGCGGTTTGTGTCTTTATCATGTTAAAAGGCAGCCATGCAATGCAGGCATATATTTTTATAGCAAAGTCGATTACGTTAGCAAACATGCTATGTCGGACGGATTGCTGAAAATGAAAATACAAAGATAGATTTAGTGAAAATCCCTTCCCTGTGTACTAGTGGGTGAATCGCTTGGCTGTGTCTAATGGGAGTTGACAGATATGGGTATGATCATGCTGCACGGATGTTAGAGAGAAAGAGAGAGAGAGAGAGAGAATGAGGTTGGGGGTGTGAAAAGTGAGAGAGAGGGAGAGAGAGAGAGAGAGAGTGAGAGGGCAATAAAGCCATGGTGTTATGAACCTGATTGTTATCATGAGACTGGGAGCAGGACTCTGATGTCAAATGTCCATCTGTGCATGAGACCAGGATTTTTAAGTGTGTGAATGTGTGTGTGCATATATGTATATGTGTGTGTGTTTGTGTGTGTGTGTGTGTGTGTGTGTGTGTGTGTGTTTGTGTGTGAGTCCAACACCAAGCAAAGCTGCAAAGAAAAAATCACTTTTCTCTCTTTTTCTTCACACATATCCCCAGATCAAAGTTCCTCTTGTGTTTCCAAAATTATACACAACTTCCACTTTCTTTGTTACTTCAAACACAAATCTGCACATTTATTAAAAAAAGAAAAGAAAAAAAAAAAAAAACTTTTTCCCTTCCAGCGGAGCGGTGACCCCTTTGTCTTTCCACCAGCTCTGTGGAAAAGTTGTTACCATTGGAGATGCTGAATAATGATAATGAAAGCGTAGGAGTGAACGTTTAAGAAGGACTTTTGAATAATGATGATGATGAAGACGGAGTGAAATTTCCATTAATTAGCTCACACGGGTCATTTTCTCAACAAGGTCTTGTTTCCTGCTCTTCGGTGGGTGTGCGCATGTGCGTGTGCATGTGTGTATTAGTGTGTGTGTGTGTGAGTGTGTTTGTTTAAACTTTATTGTCACCACCGTCTCCAGGACAGCTGGAGGCTATGTCAGAGTTCAGCTGCTTGTTATACAGAGCAGAGAATAAGAGGAGAGAGAGGGGGTTTTGTGTGTGTGTATTCATTTCTGTGCGTTTGCATACGCCTGTGAACGTGCAGTATGTATGTGTATGTGTGTGTGTGGAACAGAAGGGTGGGGGGTGAATGGTGAAGTTAATAGGCTAATGAGAGCACCGTGCTCAGGATGAATACAAGAGGCTGTCTGGCATCCTCAGATAAAAAAACTTGCCGTGGCATTAGTGGAGACCCGGCAGTCCTCCTTAACAGCGACACCTTCTTTGTCCACACACACACACCAAAAGCCAGTTTAATAAGCAGAGAATTCATTATTGTGTGTGTGTGCCTGCCATGGAAGCAGAGATGGGAATGGAGATGCAGAGAGGAGATTTATATTCTGGAGTTTATTAAGAGCACTACCACAAGAGTTGTTTACTAGATACATGTTTAAAAATGTCCGGTTTAGGCTCTTTAGTGGCTCACAATGACTGTAGATTCAATTTAGTTAGATGTGTCCATCGTTACATGAGTCAGACTGTTTAGTTTAGTTTAGTTGCAAGACATAATTATTCAGCCTCTCGGATGAGGATCAAGGAAGTTGAGTTTAGTTCAGTTTAATATCAGTAATTTGGGTTTATAATAGTGGCTCAACTGAATTTACCTCATTTTATTTTACTTAATAGTGACAATCCACATTTATAAAAGTTGGATGAGCAAAAATTGTTTAGTTTCTTTCACTTTAGTTAAGTTTAACAAGCTTATAATAAGAAAACAGGAAGTAAGGTTAAGTTCAGATGTTATAAAATGGGTTTAGTAGCAACAATTCAGGATTAAAATAGTGGTTCAACTGAATGTAGTTTGGTTTAGGTTAGGTTAGTAGTAACAAGCCAAGCTTATAAAACTTAAAAAGTAGTTAAGTTTAGTAGGACATATATTATTAAAGCACAAAATAAGGAAGTTTAGTTCAGGTTAATGTCAATCATTTGGGTTTATAATAGTGGCTCAACTGAAATTACCTCATTTTATTTAAGTTGAGTCTATAGTGACAATCCAAGCTTATACAAGTTGGATAAGTTTAATAGTTTAGACGTGCACGTATTATTGAAGAATAAGGAAGTTGGGTTTAGTTCAGGTTAATGTCAATAATTTGGGTTTATAATAGTGGCTCAACTGACTAGTTAAGTTAATAGTGACAATCCAAGCTTATAAAAGTGGGTGAAGTGAATTTTGTTTAGTTTCATTCACTTTAGTTAAGTTAAATATTGTTTAAAGCATAAAATAAGGAAGTGAGTTTAGTTCAGTTTAATATCAATAATTTGAGTTTATAATATTGTCTCAACTGAATTTACCTCATTTACCTTTATAGTGATCCAACTTTATGAAAGTGCCTTCAGTACATTTTGTTAGTTTATTTCACTTTAGTTAAGTTTAGTGCAAATATTATCGAAGTATAAAATAAGGAAGTGAGTTTAGTTCAGTTTAGTTAGCTATTCATGCTCATAATAACAGATTGAGACACTTTAGCTCAGTTGAACTATTGCAACTACTTAGGCTTAAAATAGTGAATCAACTAAGTTTAGGTTCATTCTGTTCAGTTCATAATTATTTAGTTGCACATATTTAGCTATTCAATGTTATAATAATAAAACCGGGAAGTTAGGTTAAATTCAGATTAGTTACAACAATTCAGGATTAAACAGTGGTTCAACTGAATTTAGTTTGGTTTAGTTTAAGTTAATAACAACGATCCAAGCGTATAAATATAGGTTACGTGGATTTTATTTAGTTTCTTTTACTTGATTTTAGCCACACACAATTAGTTTAATTTAGTGAGTAGCACGTAAGTACTCAGCTTATACTAAAGGGCTCAGAAATGTATGTTCTGTTGAGGTTTAGTTAAGTTTAGTAGCACATGTTTATGTGATTAAAAGAAAAAAGTTGGGCATATTTTTAAAAGGGAAGTTGAATTCAGTCAGTCAGTCAGTCAGTCAGTCAGTCAGTCAGTCAGTCAGTCAGTCAGTCAGTCAGTCAGTCAGTCAGTCAGTCAGTCAGTCAGTCAGTCAGTCAGTCAGTCAGTCAGTCAGTCAGTCAGTCAGTCAGTCAGTCAGTTAGTTACTTACTTACTTACTTAGGTAGTTTAGTTAGTTGGTAATTAGTTAAGTTTAGTTCAGCAGTGACAATTTAGTCTTATTGAATGTAGTTTTGTCTCCACTTTAGTTTAATAGCACACAAATATTAGAGCTTTTAGTTTAGTTTAGTTTAGTTTAGTTTAGTTTAGTTTAATGAGGGTGAAATGGTTTCAGTTTAGACGTTGAGATGGTTTCAGTACCATAGTTAGTGTTAGTGGTGTACTAGAGTGCATTATATTGAAAGTGTTCCTAATATTTTGTCCACCTCATTAACATATGTGAGGGGGGGGGGGGGGGGGGGGGGGGTTACACCACCCCCATCACCTGCTACAACCCCAATAATAAACTAAACGTAGAATTGTCATCTTTCTGACAATGTTAACAAAAACTTAAAAAGTATAAGCTTTGTACAAGTAGAATTTATATGAGCTGCATTATATTGCGATGGTGTACATAATGAAGTGGCTGGTGATTGGTGGATATATACGTACTATTAATTCATCTTCCTGGCAAGAGACACATTTGTTTTGTAATGTACAATCCTTTTAAACAGACAAGGGAAAAAAACAATCATATCATTAAATGCGAATTAAATAAAATGAAGCGGGGAAGAAAAGCAGTAGAATGTGTGTTGAGGGTGGTTTACCCCCCATTACATCTCGGAGAGATGGGGATGGGGGTAATGGGAGCGAGCAATGGGAGAGCTCATTATCTGGCAGACCATCTGCTATTGGGAGGGAGGAACTGTCTGTCTGTCCCAGACACAGACACTGTGAATAGGCCTGGAGTTAGAGTGAAAATGTTCCTCTAACTTACCTAAATTAGCTGTGCATCTGGTACGTTTGGTCACACGTGATTGACACCAATCACAGGAGAGATTGTGTTTAAAATGGTCACATTTTGGAGAGTTGTGTAAATGAATGATGGCTTATGGGTAGATAGAGATTAGGCAGACAGAATTTAAAAAAATTTAAAAAGTGTGAATGAGCTTTTCTGCTCACTTTTCTGCTTCCAGTGTGTGAGTTTATGTGGTTCCTCTCTTTGCAGCTGTAGTTTTCATGTCATATTTGTAAAGTATCCTACATTTTATCATATCATTTCTATGATTCTTGTGAAGTTGTTCTCAGTTTAACAGGCCTAGGTAAGAAATAAATAAGCACAAATCTAAAAATAGTTCACAAATGCTACACTTGTATGAGTGTGTAGTCACAGTTGTGTGTTTATATTGTTTAAATCAGATTGCTGAGGGAGCTTAGTGTGAGTGTGAGAAGTTGCCGGGCGCAGCAGATGCTCTTTGTTGCACTTCACGCTATTGTTGTTGAAAGCTGAGACTTGACAGGCTGGGATTGGTTCCAGCTCCCGGCAGCAGGAGGACACTGCGCAGCGCTATTGGCTCGCCTGGAGCGTCAATCAAGCTGCTCGTCCCTCCCCTATAAACCCGCCCCTCCCCCTTTGCCGGGGAAGTTGAAGTAAAGTTTGAGCAACTTTGTCCGGCAGAAGTAAAGTAAACTTGAAGGCAGCACCCGGCGGTCGCTGCGGGATTGAAGAGAGAGAGAGACAGAGAGGAGGACCGCAAACATGAAGCTGTGTCGCACTTTTCTAGGTTCGTATCAATAACTTCTTTTAAACTTTACAACAGCAACTTAGAAGATGAACTTTTATGTTTCGGCATCTCTCTTTAAACTTAATAATCATCCCATATCTAAGCGCGTAGTTGTCTTATCCTGTCTCCGCTTTTACGCATGACGCTGCGTATTTTCTTATTGAATGAAACAGATAGATATCACACAAACTAAGTGTTTCCACTAAGTTTTATCCACTCGAGTCAGCAGCTCTGTTTATGTTGAAAGTATAAGCCTCGTTAAAGACATTGCAGCCGTCTCTGTTCCGGATTAAAAGAGGCTTATAGTTGTGTCTGCTCACACCAGCTGGAACTTTAAAAACTTGTGTGCCAACAACAAGCTGCAGGCTGAATTCATCCACAAATATTTCTAAATAATAAACTTGTGAACTTTTCTCCAGCCTATACTAACTAGGACTATACTTCGACCCCCGTGGCAAAAACAAAAAAAACTGGCCAGACAAAGGACAGTTGGTCCCCTAGGGGACCGTGTGGCCCCGGTACCGTGGGGACAATGCCAAGCTGCGGGCTTATTAAAAACTTTTTTTGTTGTGTTAGTCTGTCGGCTTGTTCCATCTGTCGAGGGACTATAGGGGCCTCCCCCGGTCCCAACCTCAGCGCTCAGTCAGCTGCTGCCCCATGTAATATTTATACTGGCTGCCTACACGGCCTATCTCCGCACAATATAGCCACCATACAACTCCCAGTCTGGAGTGACGTGACCATTAAAGTGCTGCAGGCCTCTTGTGCCATCTGCATCTGCACACTGACTTTGTTTCAACACACAGGAAAGTTTTCCAGCTGCTGGCTAAATACAAAATCTCATCCTTTAAAAAAAAAAAAAAATCAAATAACTTAAGTGTTCAGATTAGTTTAGAGTAATTGTAATTGTCTTTGTGGAATTCTAGTAGTGGTAGTTCAGGCTTCTAAAAGTGAATTTTGTACTTTCTTTCTTTGGCTTAGTGACACAATTATTCAGTAATGAGGAATAAAATGAGTTTAGGTAGTTTAATTCAGTTAAAGCGTATTATTTATTCATTCTGGCTTATAATAAAGCATCAAGGAATTTAGGTTTTTAGTAGTAACAAATTGGTTGTTACTACTGTAGTTTAGTTTAGTTTAGTTTAGTTTAGTTTAATTTAGTTTAGTTTAGTTTAGTTTAGTTTAGTTTAGTTTAATTTAGTTTAGTTTAGTTTAGTTTAGTTTAGTTCAGTTTAGTTTAGTTTAATTTAGTTTAGTTTAATTTAGTTTAGTTTAGTTTAATTTAGTTTAGTTTAGTTTAGTTTAGTTTAATTTAGTTTAGTTTAATTTAGTTTAGTTTAGTTTAGTTTAATTTAGTTTAGTTTAGTTTAGTTTAATTTAGTTTAGTTTAATTTAGTTTAGTTTAATTTAGTTTAGTTTAGTTTAATTTAGTTTAGTTTAATTCAGTTTAGTTTAGTTTAATTTAGTTTAGTTTAGTTTAGTTTAATTTAGTTTAGTTTAATTCAGTTTAGTTTAGTAGAACATTTAAGCATGTAAAAGTGAATTTAGTTGTGTTTCTTTGGATTTAGTCTATTTGAGTAACACACTACTATTTAAGCTGATGATGAGGAGTAAAATGACTTTAGTTAAGTTTAGTTTTTCAGTTTAGTTTAGTTAAAAAACGCAAATATTCAAGCTTATGAAGAGGGTAACATTAGTTAAGTTAAGTTTAATTTAGTGTAAGCTGTGTGTGTGTGTCATGCGCTGTAAGCACTCAGCTCCCATTTGAAGTGTTTTTATTATAGTAACACACAACACATAGATTGCGTAACAACACACACAACACAAAGAAAAAAAAAGTTTCCAGCTGATTTACCAGCTGCTGATTAACACAGTTCCTCCTTCAATATAACATGTTTTAAAAAACTGAACCGATAACAGAAGTAAAGCAGAATGACTTCCTAAACTTTAGTTTAGCGTATTGTCATTAAACTGAGTCTAATGCTACACCTAATGAGGCAGATAGTTAGCGAGAGCAGCGTGGAGACAAAAGCCTTTGTTACCTCAACAATAAGCTTATGTAAGGTATTGTGCGGGCCTGAGAGCCTCAGCGGGGCCTGAGCTGTCCACGGTGCTGAAAACACACTCACACTCTATCACACACACTCACTCGTAGCAGTTTGGAGCTGTCCGCAGTCCTGAAATCACACAGCAGGAAACTATAATAACAATGTGAGTTTATATTATATTACAGGTTTGTGTGAGACAGTTATTCTCTATCTTCTTCTCTTTCATACCTCCGAGCCCCCATCTCCCCACCTCCCCCCGCTGGTGGCCTCTCTCCACTCACATCCGCTCACCTGACCTGTAGGCCTGTAGGCCTAACTTTTCACGTGCATGCCCCCCCTCCGCTGCATCTTGGATTTAAAAAAAAAATCCCACCACCAACTCCTTTTCCTCCCCTAAACCCCCCTTTTGTTTATTCGATTGTCAACGGCGTTGTTGTGCGAATCCTTCCCCTCTCTCTCCTCCTCCTCTTTCCTGCACCCACAAAGTCTGAAATCATACTGATGCGGCGTGCACGGCCGGTGATTGATTTCAGCTCCAATGCATAACAATGGGATTGCACAAAAAGAGCCTGCTGCAAAGAGATAAGAATTTAATAGAATTTCTGAAAGCTGAAGGTTGGGTCTTTTTGAATATTCCCTGCGTACGCGGCGTGGCGACAGCAGATAAAGGATGGCATTTGTGGGGACTATTCTCAAATGGCTTGTAATGAATGGTTGTCATTTCCACTAATGGTTTCAAAACAGCAAAGCTAAAAAAAAATAAAATAAAAAAAAATCGGTGTGAGCAACATTTGGGAACGACTCCAAGTTGCACTATTAATACTGGCTGTTTGTTGCTCGGAGCTTGCGCTGACAGTTGGTATTATTCTCTCAATGAGGCTTCAAAAAAAGTATCAACAAATCACTTTAAGAGACAGGGATCAGTCTTCTTTAAACTCCCGCAGGCGTCCAATAGAGTGTCGCAACCTGATTCAAAAACTATCTGTATGTACTGTAGCAACCTCACCTCCCCTCCTCCTCCTCCTCCTCCTCCTCCTCCTCCTCCTCTTTGATAATTCATATTGATATCGCACTCCCATCCCCTTCACCTCCCCTGAGCGTAAATAATTTTAAGTTAAAAAAAAGAAGCCCTTGGAGATGTGCTTGCCTTTCCTATATGTCGTTAAAACCCTTCTTTTCCCATATATGAAGGAATTATCAGATGCTGTCAGTGCATACACTAACTCTGCATACAACTACTACATCAATTCCGAGTCCTGGATGGAGAAGGAGAAAATAAAAAGTCCCCTGAATGAATTATTGGACGGTACCACTTGAACAGGATGCGTGGGGGTGTGTGTGTGTGTGTGTGTGTGTGTAGGGGAAGGAGAGAAGTTGAAGGATTACAGTAGCTATAACCTCTATAATGCATTTGCGGAACATCAACAACTTGTCAGGGGGTGAAATGTATAAAATATGAGCTCATTTCGGTGTGTTGCGTATTGTGTAGAGCCCAGAGGAGCAGGGATTGTTTTTTACAGAGTGTGGACGGACTGTTTATGATGTTAGAGGTGTTTAGGGATAGGAGGAGGAGGAGGAGGGGGGGGGGGGGGGGAGAGAGAGTTATTGTCATATTTGGATGAAGACACACAAAAAAAGAATGTTAGAGGATGATGTTATAATGTAGTTTTTGAAGTTTGTCAGCTTTACCGGATGATGTTTGAGAGACATAGAAGGGAGGGGGGGGGAGTGTGTGAGAGAGAGAGAGAGAGAGAGAGAGAGAGAGAGAGAGAGAGAGAGAGAGAGAGAGAGAGAGAGAGAGAGAGAGAGAGAGAGAGAGAGTGTGTACATATGCCCATTGAGTTAGTGTGTAGTAAGGGGGGACCTCAAGCCCTGCCCATCTGATGCTGGAGGTTTTACTACATCCCGTGATGTCATGGCAAAGGGCGGAGGGAGGAGATTGGGGGGGGTGGTGGATGGAGGATGGGGGGGGGGCAAGTGTGTATGTGTGTGTGTGTGTGTGTGTGTGTCTGTGTGTGTGTGTGTAGGGAGAGAGAGAGAGAGAGAGGGAGAGAGAGGGAATGGAGGAGGGGGGGTTACAATGGCTCATGAGGGAAAGGTAAGTCAATATTACGTTTTTTCTCGCTGACAAAGGCAAATGAAGCCATGTTTTTTGCTTACAAACAAGTAACGTCTTAACGCCTCGATCCGGAGCCGTGCACCGGTTCGCTGTGTAGGGAGAGGCCGCCCGGGAGAGAGAGAGAGAGAGAAAAACCACCTTCGCTCGCTCTGATTATTGACCACATCTGGGCATTTGTAACGGGATAGACGATCGTTTTTTGAAAGCCTTACTCGGGATATTTTTTTTTCTTTTTTAAACTGAGCAAACTACTTGACAGCGACCTACAACTCTCCAAACACAGCGAGGACGCAGAAACCTTTTCCCCCTTCCCTTAAAGGATATATTGTTGATTTCAGGTAACCGTGATTATGTTTTGATGCAGCTTACGAATCATTTGTGTGATTTTAAATATGAATCGCGATTTCTATCAGGCCTCATTTTTAATGCTTAACTTTGATGTTACCGCACAGTATCGCCTATTTTAAAGCATCACTAACACATTTAACCGAGTGTTTTATTTCTTATATATTTTTT